>NC_046661.1:83853842-83865738 GCF_010883055.1 Belonocnema kinseyi | reverse complement strand
TGCTAACAAGTCCTAAATTGCGCTATCGCAGAAAATAGAAATAAGGAACTAGATATAAGACTTTATGTAAATAGTTGTAAATAATTGTATATATAGAAAGGACAAGATTGTAAAAAATATATAGATTTAAACGGAAAGATTGTAAGGAATGGAAGTCATGTAAACCCTTAGGGAACACATTATGAACAAAGAAGAAAAGAATTTAAACGAATTCAGGTTAAATTTCAAAAACTAATTTCGCAACTCTTTAAATATTTAAAAACCTACGAAACATCTCACTTCTCTTGAATACATTCTTTAAAATCCACTAAAATATTATTCAATCCCATTAAATTCTATGAGATCTGCTGATATTTCCTGAAAGCTTGGAAAATCCTTTATTTTAAAATATTGCAATCGCTTTGAAACCACTTCAAACTATTAAAAATAAATTACGAATTTTAAACTTTTAAAATTAAAAAAAATTTTATTCAAATAAATAACTTACACGTATAAACTGGAAGGTACTAACACTGTTGAATCAAACTGTTTTAAGTAAAATGCAGATAAACTGCAAAATTCAGGATTTTGAACATTTGTAAATTACAGAGTTCAGAAATTTCGATTAAGTTCAAAAAATATAAATCCACGTTAACATTTTCAATTCTCTAAATTAAAGAATCGATCTATGAACTTTAGAAATGTTCAAAATTATAGTAATTTTGGCTAGAAAAATTTAAAATTTTAAAATTTGATTTTTTTTTAACTTAAAAGTTCTTAAATAAGAAGTTAACTTATTTTCATTTTAAACAGTTTAAGCATTCTTGAAAAGCTTTAAAACTTTATTTTAAAAAAGAACTTCTATTTAACTTTTAGAATTATTTGAATTTGCCCTATAATTTTTAGAAAATTCTTCGAATTAAAAAAAAATTTCCTTCAAATTTGGATTTATAAATAACATTTGAACACTTATTATGTGCAGAAATAATTAGAATAATTTTAAGAGATATTTAGAAGTTTTAAAAAAATTGAAAATTAATTTAGAACTTGAAATGATATCAAATAATTTAAACGAAGTATGTATACCGACAAAACTGGACTATTTGTATGAAATTTCGGTGCAACTAACCACAGCCTCATTTAAAACAAAATGTAGATTTTTGCAGATTTTAAATACAAAAGTATAGAAGCCTTTCAAGAATTGTGAAAAACTTAAAAAAAAATAATAACATTTTAAAAAATATTATTGCTAGGAAAATTGACAATGATTTTTCATTTTGAAAAAAATATTTTAACAGAATATTTAAAAAGATTTTAAGATATTTCCAAAATTGTAAAAAAATAACCTGCAAGGTCTGAAGGATTTAAAAAAAATGCAGAGTTTTCTAAAAATTGTAGAAAAGCTTTTATTGATTTCAATTATCAATAAAAAATAGTTCAAAGCAAGCAAATGAATCTATAGCAACAGTTCCGTCAAAATATTTTTTACCTTCCCTAAATGATTTTGAAGTTTCAAAAAATCGGACTTTTTCGCTATTTTACATTAAAACAATTTTTATTTACTTTGAATTAAAAGAAAATATTTAAAAGTGATATATTGCTCTTTATTTGACAATAAAATTAATTTTCGGTTTATAAATTGTCAGAAAAAATAGTTCGAAGCAAGTGGATTTGCACCTGCACAGTAAAACATTAATTAATTAATAATTAACAATCAATATTTATGAATATATTATTATTAATTAATAATTAAATATTCCATTAAAATTAAATATTTTAACTCTTTTTTTTTACCCCGGCAAGACCATAATTTGTGTTTGATAATTTTGAATGGAAAGCATTTGAAATTTTTAAAATGTAGATTCAACAGCTGTCAAAATTTAAAATCTTCAAACTAAAATTTTCAAGTTTGAAAAATTTCTTTAGGAAAATGTTGAAATTGTCTTATTCCCAATTCTAAACGTCCAAAGCTAAACCATTTTATTTTGAATTCAAGAATATCGAGCTGAATGATTTCAAATTAAAATTCAAAAGAGCACAATTTAAAAAGATTAAAAATCGAATATATTCCGATCAGAATTATCAAAAATATATCATTTAAAATTCAGAAAAATGCAAACCGTATTATTAAAAATTAAAAGCATTTAAAATTGAACAATTTAAAAGCGAAAACTTCTAAACTTCAAGGAATTTAAATTCTAAACTCTTTTTAATTATTATGAAGTGTGAAAACTCGTGCAGGACCTTCATAATCGTTTTTATATTATAATTAAAATTCATTTTATAATTATAAAATTCATTAGTCATCTATACAATTTCACATCACTTTTGTACGCGGAAAAGTTATTTTATACAAATTTGTCGCCTTTTAAAGTTCCAAGAAGTGTTTCACAAATTCTAATGTATACAAATTTTTATGATATTACAATTATTTATTTTCATTAATATAATTACTTTTTATTAAATTTCCAGTTTCAGTTCATTCACTCATTAACAATAAACTAAATTTGACATCTTCATATTCTATTTAATATTATAATTTTTTTAAAAAAAGCCTACGTAATATTCTATGTTACGGGAAAAAATTAAAACACGATTAATTTTTAACGCTTTAAGTTTAAATGCATTAATATTGACAGTTTCCAAGTAGAAAGCATATAATTTTTCAAGTTTTTAGAACACTTCAACTTTAGACCCACATAATATTTCAAATTCTTCAATTCTGAACAGAGGAAATGAAAGTAGTTTTTTTAAAACAAAAACCACATTAAAAATCTATCCAATAATTTTTAATTTCACTTGGTTCACAAAGTGTTTCATAAACTAAAGCTACCGTTGTTTCACTTGTTAACGAATTTTTTTAACCATAAACTTTTTGGTCGTGTATAGGGTCAAAAATGATTTGCCAATTTTGACAGCTGAAGAGCAACCATGGGTCATACCGCCTCCCATCACCTAGTCTCCCGATGATACAGGAAACAAAGTTGGGCTGGATCCTATCAGGTGACCTTTCCAATCTATCAGAAACTCGTAGAGAAATACGCAAACTCAGCATGAGGAGGCTGGATAATAAAATTGAGAAATTCTGGCACATCAAAGATCTCAATCAGCAATGCACTATTTCAGCTGAGGAAACTTGATGTGACGAGCACTTCAAGAAAAATGTCAGAAGAAGAGATAAGGGACGTTTCGTGGTCGGATTTCCATCGCGCGAGCAACCAAGTCTTGAGCAGCAATCTTTGAGCCAGCAACCTTTGAAGTTCATTGAACCCGGGTGTAAAGAAACTTGAAAGTCTGGAACGACATTTCAAGCGAGATCCAAAACTCAAGGCAGCCTATTTCTCAGTCATGAAGATATTATCAAGACCTGGGTCACATGTCAGTCGTAACTGAGGAATCGCTCAAGGATCAACAAATCGATACTACATTTCTCATCACGCAATGGTGGATTTTGACAATACAACAACAAAGTTCACCTCGGCAATGACACTACAGAAATCAAATTCTGGCCAGTCGTTTAACAATATACTGCTGGTGGGACCGGAAGCAGAGCTACTACAGTGAATTCTGTGGTGAGAACAGCCTACTAATACAGTCACCATATTTCTGCTAAAGCAGTTGCATTTGGCAAAGTGGCAGCTTCCTTTTTTTTGTCGAATTAGGGAATGCAGACCAATTGGGAGTTCGTTGGCATACATGAGCAGACAATTTGCAGTATAATATCAACATTGACATTAAATAAAGAACAACGTCGATGAGAACAATCCTGGCTGAAACAACTTGAGTATTTAAGCCGCTCAACCTGCTAGCTCCAGCCATCATAACAGCAACAATTTTGATACAAAAACTTTTACAGATAAAGATAGGTTTGGATGAGGAAAGTCCAGACATTGATGGAGAGTTTACGAAATTACAACTCCATGCATTCGCAGACGCTTCAGAAAGGAAATACGATGTACGAATTTGCATCCAGACTTCCAAAGTTTCAGCAGGTTTTGGTTGGAGTGCGAAATTATTCTTGCATGGCTTGCCAAGGAACCCAGAAATTGGACCATATTTATTCCTAATCGAGTTAGCAAGATTCAACAACGCATTGGCATCAATCATTGGAGACATGTTCCGACAAAAATCAATCCAGGGGTCCTGGTTTCCCGATGATTATCACCAAACGAACTTATCGAGAACCCTCTGTGGCGGACCACAATGGTTGCAGTTAGTTACAGTGGCCAGTTGAACGACCAGTATCAGAAGCAGAACCCGAGAAGATAAAAGTGGTCAACTGTCGTCTTAGTTTGACTTAATAGCACATTTTCCATCCACCTGAAATTCTCCAAGGAATGTTGGGAGCAAACAGCTCTCTCTTTAGAGTGTTTCGGGTTGTCTCCAATCAGGAAGGGTTTGATAAACCTTTCTCAATCCACGAACTTCATCAGTTCTGGATAAATCTGGTTAGCATCAGTCAACAGGCAGGATTCACGACTGAATTGAGGTCGGAGGTGGGAGGTCAGTAGTGCGACTCAAATCAACCAGAAGATCAGAAGCATCCTTTTATCTTGTTTTCTTATCATCGAGTAACGAAACACATCATCCTCGCCGAAAATTAGAGACTACTCCACGCCAGGCTGCAAACTGTCTTGGCGAATCTTCCACTTAAATATTCGATAGTAAAAGGACTCAATGCAGCTCAGAGCGCATTTCGACAATACAACAATTGCGTTCTAGTAAATCCACTTTCAATCATTCCTCAGATGGGTCACTTGTCAGCTGACCGACCAACGAAGACTCGTTCATTCACCAACTCCGGAGTAGATTGTGCCGATCCTGTATCCATAAAGACAGGAACTAGACGCAGCTAAAGTACAACCAAGGGTTCCATCGCAGTTTTCGTTTGCTTTTGCACGAAGGCAATTCACCTTGAGTTGGTAACATCGTCAAAGAAAGCAGCTTTCCTTAGTGTTTTCAAGGTGTTTTCCGCCCGCCGAAGCACGATTGCAAACTTCCATTTAAAGAATGGAACGAATTTCGTTCCAGCCGCCAGAGAACTCCTGGATCTATCAAACACCTTACAATTGACGGAGAGTTAGGAGAATCTCAGCAGAGAAAGGATCAAATGAAACTTCATTCCAAGATCACCACATTTTGGTGGCCTATGAGAAGCTGGAGTGCCAACAGTAAAACATCATCTCCGCCGAGTTGTGGGAGATTTATTCTTTACCTTGGAAGAATACTATAAGGTGCGGACTCAAATCGAAACTTGCCTCAATTCAAGGTCCAATCTATCGGACGATCCGGCGAATACTTTACTGCTCACTTTAGGACATTTCCTCATAGGTTCTAGAAAATCGTTTGAATTTATGGAAACGGCTACAAAAAATTAAGCTAACCTTTCGGAAGCAATGGCACGTCGATTATTTGAGTTGTCTTCAAGCAGGCAACAAGTTTGGTATGCTCAATGCATCCATTTAAATATATTCGACTGATATAAAAATATAGAGGGGACAGGAAAGTTAAATCAGTTTTAGATGACGATAAATCGTGTTAAATGGTGTTTAGAAATAAGAAAAAATGTCCAGAACAAACCTTATTTGACCAAAAATTACGAACTAAAAAAAAACACCTAAATTCTCAACTAAAAAAGGTAACTTTCGAAGAAAAAGTCGAATAGTTATATTTTTAATTAAAAGAATTAATATTTTTAACCAAGACAGAATCATCAAACACATTAGATAAGTTTTCAAGCAAGAAAACTTAACTTTTAATTTAAATGGTGAATTTTCAGTGAAAAATTACTTTTAACCAAACAGGTGAGTTTTTCGACAAAGAACAATATTTTTTTACCAAAAAAGAGCATTTTTTAAGAAAATACATTAATATTTAACTAAAAAAGATAAATTTTTAACCAAAAATGGAATATTTATGTTTTCCTTCGATAATAATAATTATAAATGAAAACAAGTTATTTTCTACTAAAATGATGAATCTTCAACCAAAAGGATTATTTTTTTACCACGACAGTCGAATTTTAAACTAAAAATAAGGTTAATTTTATATTTTAAACATAAGTTGAAATACTACATTTTGTTAGTAAAAAAAATTAATTTTCAACCAAATAGTTCAATTTTAAACTCAAAAATATTAATTAAAAAAAATATACTAAATCTTCAAGAAAAAAGATGAATTTGAACTAAAATTATAAATTTTGTCTACAAAAAAAAAGAATTTGTAACAAAATGGTTGAACTTGTAACCAAAAAGATCATCTTTTTACCAAAAAAGACAAATCTCCAACAAAATGTATGAATTTTCAACCAGAAAGATAAATTTTCTAATAAAAAAAAAAACACATTTTCAATGAAAATTATAAATTTTGTACCCCAAAAACTAAATTTTTAAACAAATAATAGCATTTCTAACCATAAAGATGAATTCCCAACTAAGGAAATTATTTTTCTATCTAAATGACGAATTTGGAACAAAATGAATGAATTTTCAGGCACAGAAATAAATTTTTAACTGAAATGACTAATCTTTCACCAAACAAAATGAATTTTCAACCAACATATTAAATTTTTAAATAAAAAGTTGCAATTCTAACCAAAAAAATGAATTTTCAGCCAAGAATATTAATTTTCTACCAAAAAAGACACATTTTTAAGTAAAGAGATGAATTTTCAAAAACGAACAATAATTTTCTACAAAAAAATTAACTTTTGAGAAAATACATTAATTTTCAATTGGATGGTTAACTTTTTATCTAAAAAATATAACTTTTAAAACCAAAAAGACTAAAAAGATTAATAATCTACCAAAAAAAGACGAATTTTCAAACAAAAAGATTAAGTTTCAACCATAAACATTAATTTTTAACAAAATAATGTATTTTTAACCAAATACTGGAATTTTTGGCTAAAAAAGGATTTATCTTCAAACAAAAATAGAACATGTTAATTTTTAGTTATGGAAATTACTTTCAAATTACTTTCAACCATCAAACAAACAATTTTCAACGAAATAGTTGAATTACCAACCAAAAAAATAAATTTTTAATCAAGAATATTAATGTTTCACCAAAAAATACACATTTTTCACTAAATATATATATATATATATATATATGAATTTTCAAAATGTAAGATTTTAAATTTAAACAGTGAAACATGCAGTTAAAAAAATGTTGTCAAAAAAACAAGAAGAATTTTCAACAAAATAAATCAATTTTCAAGCAAAGAAATAAATTTTTAATAAAAATGATGAAACTTTCACCCTAGAAAATTAATTTTTAACTACGAAACTTATCTTTTACCAAAAAAATTAACCTTGGACAAAATACATTAATTTTTAACCAAATAATTGAATTTTCAACTATAAAAGATGACTTTTCAATTACATGTCGAATATTTAAATATAGATTTAAAAAATGCAATCAAACAAAGTATGAGTTTTCAACAAATATTGTCACCAAAAATGCTAATTTTTCTACCAAAAAATACTAATTTTAACAAAATACAAGAAG
This sequence comes from Belonocnema kinseyi, assembly GCF_010883055.1. Taxonomy (NCBI): domain Eukaryota; kingdom Metazoa; phylum Arthropoda; class Insecta; order Hymenoptera; family Cynipidae; genus Belonocnema; species Belonocnema kinseyi. The sequence continues at coordinate 83,858,247 of NC_046661.1, read as the reverse complement.
GTTAAAAATTATATATATTTCGGGTTCCAAACTTGTAGAAAACTGGGAATTATTGACTACGTTTCTTGAAAATTTGCAATTAAAAAAATTATTTTTAACAAAATAGTTGAATTTTCAACTAACAAAACTAACTTTTAGGCCCAAAATGGAATAGTTTTCTTCTCAATATTTTTATTTTTATATATTTTATAAAGTTCTGATATGTTTATATTCAAATTGATCTTCTTCCTCATTTTATTCTCCAAGATTGTAAATTTATTGTAAAATTTGGTTGGAAAATCGCGCGCTTTTCATCACTTCTGATTCCGGTTTAATCGTAGCCATTCAAAATGATGTCTATAGGGTGGACAGAGTAACTACAGCTACCGGGAGGACAATATACGCGCAATTACGAATTTCTGTTTTACAACGCGAGAATGAACTTGATAAGGAAAATTAAGTTTTACACGTATTACTTTTAAATTTTCCGACTTTTAATACATTTTTAAAATTAATTGAATGTTTATAGTCGCATCAATTACGAGGGTCATTAGCGACGCTACTATAGGCCATTTATAACCTGTAAGGTATCTCTGGGTGTAGTATACCAAGGGAATTTAGTGACAGGCCTCACAGTCCTTATGCCTATTGGATAAAATATAGGGACCAAATGGTACTTTTTGCCACGCTCATACTGCACTTTTTTCGTGCTCAAAGGGTAACAAATTCAGGATAAATTCAGAAGATTTCAGAAAAATTCAAGTTACATTCCAAAGAATTCAAACGAATTGGAAACATATTTTTAAATAAATCTTACAAAATAAATCTTAACAATTTCTCCCAATTATTGAAATATTAAAAATTTCTCGGAGTATATATAAACACCCTGAAATATTTCAAAGAGTTAAGGATAATTCAAAAATTGGTATAAACCTGACATAAATAGTAATTAACCCACGAATTAATTTATTGAATGAAACGTGACCAATGTGATCCTTTCATTTGAAAAAGTGACTAATAGTGACTGTGTGGCAGCCCTTAATATTTTTTTACAGTTACTTCTTACAGGAATGCTCTGTATTTGGCTATTTTTTTTAAGTGTCTGACTCAAGTTAGGGTTAAAGGGACCAAATCTTGAAAATAGGGTACTTTAGGGACCTTGACTAAATGTAGAGTACAATAGGCATAGGGGATATAGGGACTGGCATTGGTTACCCCGAACTTACAGAGATCAGCCCGTCCGAAATCTGAATGCTATATTTTCCTAAGCTGCGCAAGCGTGAAGCTGTGCCGCAGGCGCCGCGTGTGCAGAACGGCTCGACCATACTGTTGATCAAACGGTTTAGTTTGTTCGGGGTAATTTTTCTTTCAAATCAGTGGAGTAAGAGCATGCCCAGTATTCAAAGTTGGAGATAAAGGATTAAATAGTAACTATCAGACAATCTCTCTTACGAAAAAACTCTTTCAGGTATATTTGAGGCTTGTATTGCAAGTTTTATGTCTTACATCATCAGCTCAAAAAGTAGTATAACTTCAACATGGTATTGTTGTTGTCAGATCCACTTTAACAAACCTAGCATTAGCATTTTACACCCAGAACACCCAGTTCCTAGCTGGGGTCATAAAAGGACGGAAATAGTTTAATACTATATATTTACATATTAATTGCTTTGATAAACTTAATCATAACATCCTCTTTCAGAAACTACATAATACAAAACATGTTAAATTCAAAAGGATTCAAATCAATTTAAAAAATTGTTTAATAATGAAAATTAAAAAATTGAACACTAAAGCTGAAAAAATTCCATTTCAAGTAATAAAAAGTGAGCTGAAAATGAAAACAATCAAATTGGAACTCTTAAATTTTAAACGCCTAAATATGAAGTTTAAAAGTTGTTGAATTTAAAAATTTTGTATTTAAAAGCTCAATCCTTTACATGTCAAAAATGGAAGCTACTAACAATTGAAACAGAACAATTTCAAATTAAATGCAGTCAAACTGCCAAATTATGATAACTAAAATTTTTATAAATTGTAAAGTTCAAGGATTGAGATTCAATTCCAAAAATATAAATCCACGTTATCATTTTCAATGCTCCAAACAGAAGAATCAACCAAGGAATTAAAAACTTTTCAAAATCATACTATTTTAAGCAATTATAAGTTAGCAATTTAAGCAATTATAGTTTAAAAATCTCTAAAATGCTTTGAAATTTTATTTCAAATTCTTGAAACATCTTTATATTGTATTACGTTTTTAAATTTTATATTATTTTTGAAATGTTTTCAGAACTTCTAAACATATTTTAAAATCATTTGAATTTTTCCTAAAACTTACAAAAAAATTCTGCCAAATTGAAGTAATTTTCTTAAAATCTTTCACATTCATTTTTGATAATTTTGTCAATCTTTATGGAACTTTTTAAATATTCTCTTAAAATTATTATTTCAAAATAAAGCATAATTTTTTATTTTTCTATAAAATGTTTGTTATTTCGCAGAATCCTTTCAAAATTCCTAAACACCTTGTAAATTTTTCGTTCGAAATCGGCCCAAATCTATATTTTGTTTTTAATTAAGCCGTGGGCTATTTGCATCCAAATTTTTGTACGAATGGCCAAACTTTGTCGTTACACAGACATTTCTTTTAAATTATTTAAAATCATTTCGAATTAAAATTTTTTTTTTAGATAGAACAATCAAAATTGCAATGTTTAAAGTTTAGTTTTTTCATTTAGTTTCGAATAGTTAATTTATAAGTATTGATTTCAAATGAACAGTCAGATATTTCTAAATATTAAGTAATTGTTCATTTTCTTAATTAAAACATTAAAATTGAATACTTTAAAAAGAAATATTTTAGACCGAAATAATATTTCAAATTTAATAAAAGCCTTTAATTATAAATAAATTATTTTGTAATTACTTTAAAATTACTTAAGAATTAAAAATATTTTAGAGAGTTTGAAACTGGCGTTTAAATTTTTTTAACTAATAAAACTTTCTAATTGAAACAGTTTAATTTTAAACGTTCAAATGTTCAAATTCTAAAATCGTGAACTGATTCTGAATCGTCTTGTAAAATTGATAATTATTCTCTTTTTAAATCCGAAGTACAATTCAATTTAAAAAATCTTTAATGAATTTGTATTCACTGTTGATCAACCAAAATTTTTTTAACGAAAATCTTCGATTTTAAACGCCTCCCTGAATTTATAAAATTTAAAGGTAAACGAAAAAAAATCGATGAAATTCATAAAAAATTCAGAATGAATAAAAAAATGCAAATAAATTCAAAACAATTTTAAAATACTTTTAAAAACTTTATGGAATTCAGTGACTTTTGAAATGAGCTTAGAAAAATTCAAGGGGATTCATAAGAATTTGGTGACATGCCTAAGAATTTATGGTGAGATTAAAAGACTGCGAAAACAAATTAAAAGTTAAATTTGTTTTAAACCCATTAAATACGTAGAATTCAGTAAAATTGTAAGAATTCAAGTGTATAAAAAAATTCAAGAGAATCCAAAAAAAATTTTTATGTTTCAGGGTAAATTAAAAAAAAATTATCTTGAAGCCTACTAATTTCTAAAAAAAAGTGACTGATGACTACAAAAGAATTCAAAAGTATTCAAAGGAATTGTAAATAATAAAAACAATCGAAAAAGGAAATTGATTTTAGCAAAATTTTAATGTATTTAAAATAATTTGAAGAAATGAAAAGAATTCGATAAAATTCATTAAAAATCTCAAGCTGAATTTAAAAAGCAATCAAGCTAATTGAAACAATTCAAAAATATGAAATAAATTAATAGAATTCAGTAAGTTGAAAACATGTTTAGAAAAATTAAAAAAGAATTCAAGAGAACTGGATAAAATTCCAAAGAATTTAAGGTGCGTTTCAAAGACTTGAAGATAAACTAAAAAAAATTTTTAAATATCCATTGACGTGAGTAAAATTAAGCGAATTTAGAAGGATTTAAGGGCATGTGACACAGCTAAATACCTATATTACCGACCACAGTTTTTCAGTTCACTGAATGTTTTTTTGAACCTGAGAACTTTTTTTGTAAATAAAATATCGAGCTGAAACTTTGGAAAATGTATTATAGTGCAATAAAGTACGTTTAGGTACTGCATTTTGGTAGAAACTTCACTGAAAATTATTTCATCTTTTTTCTGAACCTCAACATTTTTTGAACGTTCGAACTTTTTTTATACATAAAATATCGGTCTCAAAATTTGAGAAATGCAAGAGCCGAAAGAAAACTACGTTTAAGTAAAAATCTTAATAATAAAAGATGTAAAAAATATATTTTGACAATCAATTCCAACGGCATCAGCCGGTAACGTTGTACACGAAAATACGAAACCTGGCGGCCACTAGGCGAGACTGTAGAGATTTCGTATTTTCGTGTACAAC
>NC_046661.1:83850316-83853742 GCF_010883055.1 Belonocnema kinseyi | reverse complement strand
TACTTACAAAAAAAGTTCTTAGGTTCAAAAAAACATTCAGTGAACTGAAAAACTGTGGTCGGTAATATAGGTATTTAGCTGTGTCACATGCCCTTAAAAGAATTCAAGATAAATGAATAAGAATTCGGGGAAAATTTCAAATAAACTGCAGAAGATTTTTGAAAATCTCCTGAAATATTTAAAACCCTACGAAATCCTCGACTTCTTGTCAATAAATACTCTGAAATCGATCAAAATACTAAGATCCCTTAAAATCCCTTAAAATCCCTTAAAATTATCAAAACCCTTGTAATTCCCTTGACATTTTTTTTAATCTCTTGAAAATGCTTTGGAACCTTTTAAAATACCCTAAAATATTTCACTGTCTTTAAAATTCCTTTAAACTATTGAATAAATAAAAAATTTCCTAAAATATTTTAAATCTTTTGGTATCTTTTGAAAACCCTTGAATCTTTTTAACGCCCTTGAAACGCCTGGAAATTTTTTGAATTGGCCTTAAATATTTTAAATCCTTAGAAATCCCATTAAATTACTGAAATAATAAAAAAAATCTCTTGTAATCTTTTAAAATGCCTAAAATGTTTCAAATCCTTTAAAATCATTTAAAATCCCTTGACATTTTTTAAAGCCCTTGAAAATGCCAAGTAATTTGGAAAAATATACCTTGAACTATTAATAAGAATTCAGGGACAATTCTAAACCAAATTTAAAATCCAAACGAAATACCTCACTTCTTTTGAATAAACTCTTGAAAATTCAATAAAATATTTTTAAATTCCGTGAAATTCTATGAAATCCGACAATATTTTCTGAAATCCTGGGAAATTTGATATCTTTTTTAAAGTTTTAAAACCAATTAAAAATTCCTTGAAATCCTTTAAGATTCCCTACATATTTAAAAACATTAACATTTTTACAAAATATCTCGCCTCTCGAAATAAATGATTGAAAATCCACTAAAATATCATAAAATCCCGTGAAGTTTTATGAAATTTCCTGAAATCTTAAAATGTATTAAAATATAATGAGAACCTTAAAATCCCTTAAAATCATTGAAATCCTCAGGAAATCTTATAAAATCCTAAATGGATTTATTTTTAACTATTTTCTAAAAAATATTTTAAATTTTTATGTATTTTTATTATTTTTAATTAATTAAATTTTACTAAATTAAACTTTTAACATACAAAATTAAGTTATTTTCTTTTGTAACACATGACTGATTAAATAATTTCAACAAAATTTTCTTTTAGTTCAAAAACTATAGCAAATTTTTTGTATAAACAGTCATTTTTATTGAACAATAATACAACATCAGTAATTTTAAAAATTGCCCAATCTAGTTTCTTAATTAAAATGAACACTTTTTTGAAAAAACCTTAAATTTTTTAAGTTTAAACCGAAATCCTAAATCACGAAAAAAAATATTTCTAAGAAAGCAAAATGACAAGGGACTGTATTAATCTTTTTAGTTATAAGTTTTACTATTTGTGTGCAAATGAAACAATTTTAATAAAACTCCATCCTTCTTGGTCCTTGGTCTTCGGTGTAAAGTTGAATTATTTTGTTGGAAACTGATATTTTTTTAATTGAAAATATAACTTGATAAGGTCAAAGTTGAAGTACTTCTTGAAACTTTACTTTTTTTTTTAATGAAGATCAATAAAAAATGCATTCACAACGATAAATGTAATAGTTGAAATTTCAAAAGAGAATGATTTAAATTTAAATTTAAACAAATTTTTTTTACTAAAAATATAGTGAATTGAAATCTTTTTTGGGTGAAAATTCAACTATTTTTTTGAAAATTTATCTTTTCAGTTTAAAATTTTATCTATTTTAGTAACACTTTTTATAAAATCTTGTCTTTTTGATTAAAAATTCAGCTGGTTTATGTAGAAATGTCATAATTTTTTGATAAAAAGAATTATTACCTGACTAAGAGGAAAGTGGGTACAGTTAAAAAATTAAAAAAAAAACCAACTTTCTCATGTTAGTCAAAGAGAATATCAATGAAAATTATAATAAATTTTTAAAATAATTACGCTTCTTATCCTTAATGAACGATTACCTCACTCTGGTTAAAAAGTTTACCAAAAGTGGGAAATTTGAACAAAAACTCCAACTTTATAGCACTATTCTAAGATAATAACATTATAAATAATAAATAATTGCAGAAACAATTATTTATGTTTAATTCAATTGATAAAATTTGATAATTGAAAATAAGTTTGAAAGTTCTAAGAAAACTGCGACTTTCTAACTTTATTCTAAGAGAAAAATACTAAAAACAATAATAAAGTATTTTATAAAGTTATGTAAGAATCTAATTTTTAGTTGAAATTGATGATTCAATTGATAATTCTGAATCAAATCGACAAAAGTGTATTTTTTATTAATGGAAAATACCTCAAAATATAATTTTTTTCAAAAAAAAACACATTTATTTTCTTCTCAATTCAAATAAATGTGGGGGATAATGTATGAAATTTCGAGAAAAAAAATTTTGAACCACCCTAGTATCCCCTCACCCTCCTTCAAAGTAAAAACAACAAGCTAAATGGGGCGAATTAAAATTGTTTAATTCGTCCGAATCTTGTTGATTTATTGAAACGAATTGACTACGCGCGGCTTGAATACGTGTGAATCCTCTTTAATTTTCCGTGAAGGTCATATCAAAAAAGTTAATAAAAATATTTTCCGTCGAGATTCGAACCAGCGACTCCGAGCGTACAAGTCCAGAGAGCGACCACTGAGCTACGTGACTCACTAATGTACAATCACAAAGGATCGTTTAGGTCTACTGTAATGATTGTATCCCGAGAAGTTTTTTTACGGGGGTTCTTTTGTAGATATTCCCTGACTTTTCCCTGATATAATAATAAATATTTAATAAAAATATAATAATTTAATACTTTTATGTGTATGTAATTTAAAATATATTTTCTTTCCATTAAAGAGAATCGGTAAGAAAGGTCAGTGACCCTCTCACGGAATAAACCGCAAACGATTATTTACTCACAAAACTTTAGATTTATTTATTTGATTATTTTATTATTTTAGTACTATTTCATAAAGAAAAATTATAAGCCGAAAATCGATCTCTGGAAATAAATGCAGAAAATTTGCTCGTAAAATTATAAAGAAATTATACAAAAAAAAAAAGAATGAATAATTGCGGGAAAATCGACTTACTCATTATTCTGCTGAATGCTCTAGAGTCTTTTTCAGTCTCTAGTTGTTAATAGTCTCGGATTAAAAATCAGCAATTTTACAATCAGAGATGATCCACGTAGCTACAGAGATCTTACCAGAATGAGAGCTATCGCAAAACTGAGAACGAAACTCACTGAACAATGAACACTTCTCAGTTCTCCCTACTTCTAACTCCTCTCTTATGCATACACACACCCACACCCACCCACA
>NC_046661.1:83847944-83850216 GCF_010883055.1 Belonocnema kinseyi | reverse complement strand
ATTCCGAATTTCCTTCAACGAATTTACCTGGAAAGGTGCTGGAAAAGGGTTTTGGATTTTTTTTCTGTCACTTTAGATTTTCCTTTTGGATATGTTGCGCTGACTTCCTGCAAACATTTTAAGTTTAAAATTAAAATCTTTTATCGATCCCTTTCAAAATAAGGCCCTTTTTTGGCCATTTTTATCAGTTTTACTGGGAAAAGCCTAATAAAAGTGTTCCAAACTGACTTTCTTTTTTACATTGTCTCAGAATAACTTATTTCAATCACAAAACTCAATACGCCCTTTGAGTCCCTTTCCATGTAAGGCCCTTTTTTGCCATTTTTGCGAGTTTTACTGGAAAAAGCCTAATGGAAGTATCCCAAACTGCCTTTCTTTCTTACATTTTTCCGAATAAATTATTTCAATCCTAAAATTAAAAACGCCCTTTGAGTCCCTTTCCATGTAAGGCCCTTTTTGCAATTCTTGCGAGTTTTACTGGAAAAAGCCTAAATGAAATTATTCCAAACTGCCTTTCTTCCTTACATTTTCTCAGACTAAGTGATTTCAGTATTAAAATTAAATACGCCTTTTGAGCATTTTTCCAAGTAAGGCCCTTTTTCTGAAATTTTTGCGAGTATTACTTGGGAAAGCCTGATGGAAGTATTCCAAACTGTCTTTATTTTTTACATTTTCCCAAAATAAATTACTTCAGTCCTAAAATTAAATACGCCCTTTGAGCCTTTTTCCAGACAAGACCCTTTATCTGCAATTTTTGAGAGTTTTACTGGAAAAAGCCCCAATGAAATTATTCCGAACTGCCTTTCTTCTTTACATTTTCTCAGAATAAATGATTTCAGTCCTAAAATTAAATACGCCCTTTGAGTCCCTTTCCAGGTAAGGCCCTTTTTGTAATTTTTGCGAGTTTTACTGGAAAAAGCCCAAATGAATATATTCCGAACTGCCTTTCTTCTTTACATTTTCTCAGAATAAATGATTTCAGTCCTAAAATTAAATACGTCCTTTAAGCATTTTTCCAAGTAATGCCCTTTTTCTGCAATTTTTGCGAGATTTACTTGGGAAAGCCTAATGGAAGTATTCCAAACTGCCTTTATTTTTTAGATTTTCCCAAAATAAAGGACTTTAGTCCCAAAATTAAATACGCCCTTTGAGCCCTTTTTCAGACAAGACACTTTTTCTGCAATTTTTGCGAGTTTTACTTGAATTTCTTTCAAATACCCTTTTCAAATAAGGCCCTTTTTAGTTACTTATACAATTACACATTTAAGTATAATTTTTTTACATCAATTTTGTAAAGAAAATACTTTTGCGAGTTTAGTTAAAAGTTCATTTTTTTCAATTGAGCTTGCAAAACTCACCAAAAAGGACTTTATCCAAAAAAAAGAGCCCGACGAAAGATTTAAATTTTTATCTTAAATTAAATAATCACATAAATCTGAACAACAAATTTGATCAAATTTTGGCAGTAAATCTGCATAAGTAACTAAAAAGGGTCTTATCCAAAAAGAGCCGAATAAGTGACTGATCTATTCAGCTTAGAATTAAAGATTTTTAGGAAATATTTAAGAAAAAAGTCAAATCAGGCAGACTTTTGTTAGCCTTTTGCAGAACAATTCAGACATTTTTTTAGGTGGAAAAAGGCTCAAAGGGCGTATTATGTTTTGTGATTGAAATAAATTATTATGAGATAACGTTAAAATAGAAAGGCAGTTTAGAACATTTTCATTGGGCTTTTGCCAGTAAAACTCGGAAAAATGGTAAAAAGGGCCTTGTCTAAAAAGGGTTTAAAGGGCGTATAGATTTTTGTTATTGAAATAAGTTATTCTAAGGAAAATTAAAGAAGAAAAGCAGTTTGGAAGATTTTCATTTCGTTTCTCCCAATAAATTTCGAAAAAATTGCAGAAAGAGGATCTTACCTGGAAAAGGGCTCAATGGGTGTATAGATTTTTGTTATTGAAATAAGTTACTCTAAGGAAAATGTTAAGAGGAAAAGCAGTTTGGAAGATTTTCATTACGCTTCTCCCAATAAATTTCGAAAAAATTGCAGAAAGAGGGCCTTACCTGGAAAAGGGCTCAATGGGTCTATAGATTTTTGTTATTGAAATAAGTTACTCTAAGGAAAATGTAAAGAGGAAAAGCAGTTTGGAACACTTTTATTAGGCAGAAAGAGGGTCTTACCTGGAAAAGGGCTCAATGGGTGTATAGATTTTTGTTATTGAAATAAGTTACTCTAAGGAAAATGTAAAGAGGAAAAGCAGTTTGGAACACTTTT
>NC_046661.1:83828774-83847844 GCF_010883055.1 Belonocnema kinseyi | reverse complement strand
AGCTATCTAAGGATGGTACTATAGAACGCCACCTCAAGGTAGGCCTAGTGGCGCCATCTCTTGGTCAGGCCGGAAACTTATCAATCCACCCTCGTAATTTCTGCTAAATTTATAATTATTTGATAAATTATTCATTTTCTTAAAAACAAATTTAATAAATAAATACATTATCCTGAAGATGAATGTTAATGAAATTATAATTAAGTTCCTAATTAAAAAGACTAACATAAAAGAAAAAAGTTTCTTAAACAGATGCCCGAACATTGCATTTGTTTGTTAAATTCGTTTTAAAAAATCATAAAATTCAGCAACTGATCATGAATGTTTCTAAATTTCTAAATTTGGAAGATTTTCATTACGTTTCTCCCAATAAATTTCGAAAAAATTGCAGAAAGAGGATCTTACCTGCAAAAGGGCTCAATGGGTGTATAGATTTTTGTTATTGAAATTAGTTACTCTAAGGAAAATGTTAAGAGGAAAAGCAGTTTGGAAAATTTTCATTACGCTTCTCCCAATAAATTTCGAAAAAATTGCAGAAAGAGGGTCTTACCTGGAAAAGGGCTCAATGGGTGTATAGATTTTTGTTATTAAAATAAGTTACTCTAAGGAAAATGTAAAGAGGAAAAGCAGTTTGGAAGATTTTCATTACACTTCTCCCAATAAATTTCGAAAAAATTGCAGAAAGAGGGTCTTACCTGGAAAAGGGCACAATGGGTGTATAGATTTTTGTTATTGAAATAAGTTACTCTAAGGAAAATGTAAAGAGGAAAAGCAGTTTGGAAGATTTTCATTACGTTTCTCCCAATGAATTTCAAAAAAATTGCTGATCAGGAAAACTTTATAGTGTCTTAAATGAATGTTTAGGGACTCATAAAATACAAATAATTTGTTCATTATTCCATTCATTTGTTATAAACAAATTTTAGAAACAACTAGACAAATATTCTTATTATCGGTTGAAATTTGGTGTGCTTAAAGTGCTTCACATTGAGTTAGAAGCGGAATTTAATAACAAAACTAATTTAAAAGTTTATAATAACCATTTTTATAAAACAATTCTTGTGGCAAAATATTAAAATTGGAGATTTTTTCAAATTACAATTTCCTTCAATCGCCAGAACTTCAGGTATTGCTTAAAATAATTAATATTTATTAATATTTGATAAAATATAACATTCTAGCGATTAAAGAAAATTAAAATATGATAAAACCTTGAACTTGAATATTTTGTCACGAGAATTATTTATAACAATGGTTATTGTTAACTTCTCAAATATTTTTGTGACTAGCAGTCATTCTTCCAACAACTTAAAATATTTTGAGTGCAAACATTTATTTTTTGATGCGAAAGGGCAAACATTTTCAATTTGTTCATAAAACTTGTTTATACAAATTTTAATTGTTATAGTTAATCAAATATTAAGGAATATTTATTATTTTAAGGAATACCTAAAAACATTTTGGCGATTGACGGAAATTATAATTTGAAGACATTTCAAATTTTAATATTTTACCACAAGAATTGTTCATAACAATGGTTATTATAAACTTTTCAATTTGTTTTGTAATTAAATGCCATTCCCACATTAATAGGAAGCACTTTTAGCAAACAAAATTTTTTTTTTACCGATAATAAGTCTATTTGCTAATTTGTTCATAAAGTTTATTTAAAACAAATAAATAGAATAATGAACAAATTCTTTGTATTCTATGAGTCCCTAAACATTCATTTAAATAAAATATAAAGTTTACCTAATTAGTTATTTTGGTATGTACAAAATTTCAGTTTTTCCATACTTTGAGTGGAAAATTATGAATAAAAAAATAGACGACACAAAAGTTCGGAAACCTTTTTCCCGGTCAAGAAAATTTTAAAAATCGAACTTTATTCTAAACATTTTTTTATTTAAATTAATGAAAAATAAACAACAAATTAAAGCATTCAAAGTGGAACTCTCGAATTTTAAACTTTGAGAAATAAGGCTTAAAAGTTTGTCAATTAAAAAATGTTAACATCCAAAAATGTGAATTCACGTTAACATTTTCAATTCTCTAAATCGAAGAATCAATCAATGAACTTCAAAAATTTTCAAAATTATATTATTAAGTTATTTTAGGCTAGAAACATTAAAAATTAAAATTTTGTTATAACCTAATAGTTTTTAAATATTATAAGTTGAATTATTTTCATTTTAAATAGTTAAAGCATCCTTGAAAATCTTTAATCAAAATCTTGAGATATCTGTAATTTGTTTCAAATTTTTTCAAAATGGAAAATTATTTTTGAAATTTTTTCAGAACTTCTAAATAACTTTAAAACTTAATTCAATTTGTCCCTTAACTTGTAGAAAATCCTGCGAATTAAAAAAATTTACCTTAAAATTTTGATTTATAAATAAGAATTGAACACTTATTATTTTTAGAAAAAATGAGAGTAATTTCAAGAGATATTTAGAAGTTTTTAAAAGATTCAAAAATAATTTAGAACTTGAAATAATATAAAATAATTTAAACAAAGTGTGTGTACCAAAAAAATTCAAATATCGTACCGAATTTTCGGGGCAAATGCCTACAGCCTAATTTAAAACAAAATTTAGATTTTTGCAGACTTCAAAGAAAAGATATAGAAGCTTTTTTAGAATTAAGAAAGGCTCCAAAAGAATAAAAACATTTTCTTAATATTCCTAAAAAAATTGAAAATGATTTTTCATTTTGAAAAATTATTTTAACAGAATATAATTAAATATTTTAAAAGATTTCCAAAATTGTCACAAAGACCCTAAACGATCTTAAAGATTAAAAAAAAATCTGCAGGATTTTCTAAAAATGGTAGGAAAAATTCTATTCCTTTTAAATTATATTTAGAAGTTCTAAGCAAAATTTACACACACTTCGTTCACATGACTTTACAAAATTTCAACTTTTTAAATTAATTTTGAATCTTTTAAAAACTTTCATATATTTCTTAAAATTCTCAATTTTTTTTACAAATAATAAGTGTTCACTTATTATTTCTACAGAAAAATTCAATAATTTCGCTCACCAATTAAACATTTTTTTAAAAGATTAATTTAATTAATTAAAATTAATTGTCAAACAATTACAATTAAAATTGTTTCCTCATAAATATTTGGCTTCAATTTACTTTAATTATACTTTCTCTCAATTAAAAAATTTTTAATTAAATGGGTTAAAAAGTGAATAATTTAAAGTGAAACAATATTTTTAATTTAATAAAAGCCTTTAATGACAAATATATTATTATTAAGTTATTTTCAAGTTGAAAATAGTTTATAAAGTTTCAATCACACCTTTACATTTTTTTTATGACTAAGATTTTCAAATAGAAACAGCAACACAATCTGGACATTTTTAAACAATGAACGAATTTAGAATTGTATTATCAAATAAATTATTGCTTAGTTTTTAATACTTAAAGTACAGATCCAATAAAAAATATTTATTTATTTATTTATACTTACAGTTGATAAAATAAAAATGTTTTTTATCAAAAATTTTCAACTTCAAAACGCTTTTAATTTTTAATTGTTTAAATCTTCAAGACGGCACTTTACAATTTTTTCAAATTAAAAATATATGTTCAAAAATAAAATTCTGAAATTAAGAATTTTTAAAGTAAAATATTTTTGAATTACGCATTTTAAAATGAATGAAATCATAATTGAAAAAGAACTTGGATAGATTTTTCTTCTGAAAATTTGTAAAATTCCCGGTTTTTCGTTAAATTTCACCAATTAATACTTCACTCGAAGTGAAAAGTGGACCAAAAGTTGAAAATCTAGAAAAAACCGCAACTTTCGAACATTATTCAAAGATAATTTTGTCATAAATAATAATAATAAGATAAATATTTAACCGATTATTTTTGTTAAATTTCATTAATGATTACCTGACTCGAAGTCAAAAGTGGACAAAAAGTTGAAAATTCCAGAAATAACCGCAACTTTCTAACATTATTCAAAGACAATATTATTATAAATAATAATTAAAATAAAATGAAATAAAAATTTAAACACTTATTTTTTAAGTGAAAAGTGGACAAAAAGTTTAAAATTAAAAAAAAACACAACTTTCTGAAATTATTAAACGACAATATTATTATAAATAATAATAATGAAATAAAAATTTAAACAATTATTTTCGTTAATTTTCATCAATTGTTACCTCACTCGAAGTGAAAAGTAGACAAAAAGTTGAAAAGTACAGAAAAAAAACCGCAAGTTTCTAAAATTATTCAAAGACAATATTATTACAAATGATAATATTAATAATGAAGTAAAAAGTACACGAAAATTAAACAAATGTTTTCGTTAACTTGCACCAATTAGTACCTCACTTTAAGTGAAAAGTGGATAACAAGTTTAAAATTCCACAAAAAACCACAACTTTCTAACATTATTCAAAGAAAATATTATTATGAATAATAATAAGATAAAAATTGAATTAAAATTTAAACAATTATTTCTTTAAATTTCATCAATTATTACCTAACTCTAAGTCAAAAGTGGACAAAAAGTTAAAAATTTCAGAAAAAACCGCAAGTTTCTAACATCATTCAAAGAGAATATTATTAAAAAATTATATAAACACTTATGTTTGTTAAAATGAATTAATTAATTTATTAGAAAAATCTCACTCTAATTAAAAATTGAAGAATAAATGGAACATTTTCGAAAAAACTGCAACTCTCTAGGATTATTCTAATAAAATATTGTTAAATTAATAATAAATGGTTTTAAAAATTTTCGTCTCTCTCCTGTTTGCAGGGTGGCCGTTTGAATAATCACATGAAAAAATTCGAATTCTAAAGCTAAAAATTTTTCACATGAACTCATAAAAACTGAGCTGCAAATAATATTCAGCAATTTTAAATAAGAAATATAAAAATGTAATTATTTATAAATAAATAAAATAATATGATATATAATATAATAAATAAATAATTTATTTATTTAACTTTATTTAAAAAATGTAATGATTACATTCTTTCTATAAACTGAACATTCCTGAAATTTAAAGTTAAATTATTTTCATTTTAAATAGTTTAAAAATCGTTAAAAGGATTCAAAATTTCATTTCAAAATCCTGAAACATCTTTGAAATTTAAATTTTGAATTGAAATGTTTTCAGAACTTCTAAAATTCTTTTCAAATGATTTAAATGTTTTCGAATGTTTTTACATCTTGAAAAATAAAAAAATATTTCCATAAAATCTTTCAGTTTCATGCTTGACAATTTTCGAAATCTTTTTAAATATTCTTTAAAAATTATTCAACATAAAAAGTAATTTTCCCAGGAATCTTAACAAAATGTTTTTTATTATTTTGAAGCCTTTCATTATTTTTAAAACGCTTCTACATTTTTTGTTCAAAATCTGGAAAAATCTATATTTTGTTTTTTAATTTGACAATGGCCTATTTTCACTGAAATTTCAGAACGAATAGCCGAATTTTGTCGGTATACGCAGACACTTCGTCTACATTATTTGAAAGCATTTCAGATTTTTTTTATTGATTTTGAATCTTTTTTTAGGATTTTTAGGATTTTTTAGGCATTTTTTTAGGAATGATGTGTGCAATATTTATTTTCCATCCAAATTCGATAATTTTACTTGTAAATTAAATTTTTTTAATAGAAAAATTAAAATTTTAACGTTGAAAGATTAGTTGTTTGTCAAGTTTTTAAAAGTTGATTGATAAATACTGCTTTTGCATGAACAATTAAACGTATCTAAATATTAAGAAACTTTTATTTCGCTTAATTAAAATTTTTTTAAATTTAAATTTCAAACAAAAACAATATTTTGAATTTAATAAAAGCCTTTAATCATGAATATATTATTTTGAAGTTATTTTAAAATTGAAAATAGATTTTAAAATTTAAACCATTATAATTTATATTCACATTTGATCAACTAAAAAGGTTTTTATCCAAAATTCTTGATTTCTAACGCAACCAATTTTAAATTAAAAAAATTTTTTTAATGCATTTGAAACTTCTTTGAATGAAAAATGTACGCTTAAAAATAAAAAGATAAAAATAACAATGAAAAAATAAAAAGATAAAAAAAACAATAAAAAAAAATAAATAAAAAAGTAAAAGATAAAAATAACAATAAAAAAATAATAAAGATGAAAATTCAAATGATTTTTTTTTAAAATGCTAAAATAAAACACTGGCAGATTTTTTTTCTACAAATTTGTAAAATTCCCAGCCAAAAAATAAATTCACTATCATTTCCGGGGTTTCCAGGTCTCATCCAATTCTCGGTCATTACCCGGTATCTCGGTCAAGCGGACAACCTGTGTTTATTTTTGTCTGTTTTGTCACGCTTGAGTGAACATTCGTATTTATTTGTACTCTATAGCTAATTGTGAAAATTCTTTAGTTTTCAATAAAAATCAGCTTGAAAATTTATTAAAATTTTTAATGAGACTTCAGAGTACTTAATTATTTGAAGGTAACCAAAAAAATGTAATTATTTAACATTGAAAAACAAACTTACAAAACTTTATTATCAATAATTATTTACATGCTGTCAAACTTCAAATTGAATCTCACAAACCTAATCTTATTTTATCCTATCAAAATTAATTTCTCCTCTGAGAGGTCAAAAACTTATCAATTCAATAAAATTTACAACACGAAACAAAAAATTAAAAATACCATAACTAAGGATATCATTCTGCTTCCTTCTTGAGGTAGATTTCGAGTGTTTCTCCCATCTCCTTCGGCTCGGTATGGGGTGTAAATCTGGCAACAACTTCTCCTGTTTTGCTGATGACAAATTTGGTAAAGTTCCACGAGATGTCCTTGCCCAAAGATTTAGCTGGGTTGGGTTGAGCCTTCATCCATTTCCAGAGAGGATGAGCGTTTTCGCCATTTACTTCAATTTTCTCGAACATATCAAAGGTCACGCCGTATTTTTTAACGAACTCCTTGATTTCTTCTGAGGTTCCTGGTTCCTGTGCTTTGAACTGGTTACAGGGGAATGCGAGAATACTCAGACCTTGTTCTTTGTATTTATGATAAAGCGACTGAAGCTGCCTATAGTTGGATTCAGTCAATTTGCAGTTACTGGCGACGTTGACGACAATGAGAACCTTTCCTTTATATTTTGACAGCTGAACAACATTCCCGTTGATGTCTTTGGCCCAGAAGTCGTAAAAAACAGCAGATTTCCAATCATTTTCCTGGTCAAACTGTTTTTCGTCTTGAGATGATCCGGCGAGAGCAAGACCGACCAAAGTCGCAAACAAAATAGTGCACTCTGAAAAAAGTTTGTGTTGAAAAAATGTGGAAATGAACTTTAATAATCTACCATTTACATTTTAGAAATATTGTGCTTAAAAAACTGAAAACAAAAGTCTTTTGGAATATTTCTCTCAGATCGGTAATTTTCCTGCTAGGGCAGTTTGCAATTGGACCAATCGGATGCGGCGATCCATGGAGCGTGCGCGGTAGTTTTCGAAATTCTATTGGTCCAGCTTCAAATCTGTTTAACTAAATAACTAATCACCCGATAAAGATGATTCCAGAGACTTTTCTTACTGGGTTTTAAAGCAGAAGATCGCCTGCTTGAAGTTTTGTCGAGTTTTTATTTTTATGATTTTTTTTAATTGGCCCACGTGATGGCAAAAAAACTAAACTGCCTATTGAATCGAACCAAAGTTTTTGCTCTTCTGTATTAAATTCTCTTCTAAGGGAACTAAAAGGGGTGTTAAAAAAATCGTTTTAAGTAACTTTTGCAGTACTTTGAAGTGCTTTTTTTCTTTCAGAAACAAAACAAAAATTTCAAACCCGAAAAGAATGATAATTTTACGGTTTTTAGGGTTTCTTCTTTTTTTCTTAGATCACACAGAAGAAAAATACAAATTGTTGAATTTTGGACCGAAAAAGATCAATTTTCAACCAAAATGAACAGTTACATTTTTATTTGAAGGAAATAATTTTCAACCAAATTGATGAATTTTCAACTAAAATGATTAACCTTCGACTTGAATAGTTGAATTTTTATTCAAATATGAATTATAATCCGAATTATACTTATGGGAAAAAATTCCCGGTTTATGTCAAAAATTCCATCAGCAATTCGATTATCAAACTTAAGTTAGTTAAAAACATCTCAGAGTGAAAAATTGCGAATTTTTTTTCTTGTCATGAAAAATTATAAAAATTCAATAATAAATTATGATTAAGAGTAAACTATGATAATCTGAAAAAAATTTCGACTGTAGATAAACTAGAAATCACTTTTCTAAATAAACAAAAATTATTGAAATGAAAACTTGAATTTTTCTGCGATTAGAAGTCAATTTCCCGTCAAGTCGCCACCCTGATAATCTGCAATTACATTTTAGCAATATTCTGCTTAAAAAACTGCAGAAAAAAGTATTTTGGAATATTTCTCTCAGATCGGTAGTTTTGCTCCTATGGCAGTTCGAAATTGGACTAATCGAGTGCGACGATCTATGGAGCGTGCGCGGTAGATCTTTAGGTTCTATTGGTCCAACTTCAAATCTGTTTAACTAGATACCTTATCATCCGATAAAGATGATTCTAGAGACTTTTCTTACCCAATTTGAATATTAATTGTCTGTAACGGCTTAGATTCAAGATCCTAATTTAAGGAATGCATCAATTTTAAAAATTGGTTTAAAATGGTTTATTTTTAGCGCTTTAAGATTGGAATGAATCAATTTTTACAATAAAGTGTACAAAATTTTCTGCAATCTAAATTCTTCAAAATCGTAGCATATAAAATTGAAATACTTGCAGTTATATCATTTCTGTTTAAGAGATTTTTAATTCAACCATTTTGAATTCAATGCCTTAAGATTTAATTTAAAACAATGATATTATTTGCATTCTTTTATTTTATTTTTAGTTTTCAATGTAACATCTTAAAATTTTCCGATTGTTAGATGACGATAAAAAAATGAATCATTAAAAATTAAACTTTTTTAAACTAAAAAAAATTTTGTTAAATTGTTTTTTGTATTCTAATTGGTAAATAATTCCCAGATATAATTTTTAATATCGTTGGTAATAGCGGTCATTTAATAATTTATGATTAAAGAGTAATTACAAAAAATCTTTTATTTTTTATTATAGCATTTAAATTATAATTTAAAGTGTTTATAAAATAGATATTGTAAAATTCACTTAGTATGAAATCAGCAAAAATCTAAATTTTGTTTTGAATTTTTTGTGACCTTCGAAAGTTTAAAATTTTGTTTGTATGTTTTCAAAACTTCTAAATATCTCTCGAGCATACTTGAATTTATTTTTTATTTTGTTATTTTTCAAAATTAAATGATGTTGCTTTAAAATCTTTTGAGAAATCACCTAAAAAAATTTGCTTTAAATTTATTGAAATTTCAAATTATTTTGTAATCTTTTCAAAACTTTTCAACCATCTAAATACCTTTCAAAGTCATTCGAATTTTTCCTAAAATTAAGAAAAATCAGCATAGTTAAAAAAATTGCCTTAATATCTTCCAGATTATTTTTGATAATATTGGACATCTTTTAAATTATTTTAAAATGTTTTAAAATATAATCCTTTAAATTAATTTTTTTAAATAAAAACCCATTTTAAACTTTCCTAGAAACATTGTGACAATTTTTGTTCTTAAGAAATAATTCAATTTCTTTAAGAAGCTTCCAAACTTTTTGTTGGAAACCTTAATCTTGGATTGTTTAAAATGTTTTTAAGTTTTAAATGTTATTTAAGCTTTCTTAAAACTTTTCAATATATCTTTAAAGTTTATTCGAGTTTTTTTCAATTTTCCCTTCAGAATTAATTTTTTAAAATGATAATTCGTTAAAAATTTTATTTCAAATTTAATTTCAAAATCTTGAAAGATCCCAAATTTAATTATTTTAAATTTCTTCCAAACTTTTCAAATTATTCTTTATTCTTTTAAAACCAACTTCTCGACTTTTCAAATGTTTCCAATTTTTCGTAAAATTTAAAAACAATTATATTATAAAACATTGCATGATTAAAAAAAAATTCCAATAACTATCGGATTATTTTTCGAAAATATTTTGAAGTGATTTCAAATATTCAACTAAAATTATTATTTTTAAATAAAAAGTCGAATGTTCTAAAATTAAAAAAGAAGATTTTGAAAATTGAAAAGATAAGAAAGATTTTTCAAAGTGGCTTAAAAAGTTCTTTTGTAATAAAAGTCAAAAAGCACTGTAAGCGATATACTTTTTATCTGAAAACCACAATATTTTTTATGACGTTTAAGTTATCAGAAAAAATATCTTAGAGCCTAAACAACCTTGAAATTTAAAAGGAAAACCATAAAAGTAAACTTTTTTGCTAGTTTCTGTCTTGACCGTGATATATGAAGAAGTTAAATCCTCAATTTCACAAAATCTAAAAATAACTTCTACAATCTGTAAGAGATTTTAAAAACCTACTTATTCTGAATACTTTGGAACTTTAAATTGTCATTATTTTTTTGAAAGTTTCTAAAAGAAATGTATAAGAAACGGGATAAAACTAATAAAGTTCAGAATAAGTTTAAATTTGCCTTTAACGTCCAAGATTTAAATTTCACTACGAATTTCTTTTAATTAAAAAAAAAAACAATATCCAAATTTCATATAAACTCCAGACTTGAAGTTAAAATTGTTAAAATTACAAATTCCAAAGTTTTTTTAAAAACAAAAAAAAACTTTTTTATAATATATTATAAAATTATAAAAATATTAATTCTTTTTTTAAACATTCATAGTTTCTTGTCTCAAAGAAGCTAAAATTCTATAGGATGTCATAATTTTTCCAAAAAAATCAAATTTTCGAAAGTCGAAGAAATTAGAATAATTAAGAAATATTTGTTAAAATAATAATGGCATATTATCGGTAAGCGGAGACAATTGGTCATAAAAGCTAACAAGATAAGTGGCCTCTAAGGTGACATTGCTGAGAACAAAATATTTACATGTCGTTAAACTTTGGCATGAGTCACATTTCAAGAAAAAAAATCTTTTCTCCAAATAATTCTAAACCTTACATTTTCTGAATATATTTATTATATTATTGTCATTTTAAATTTAAACAATAATTTAAATAATATTTAAACATTAAAAAATTGGTTTCTTGGATAGAAATATTGGATTTTTTTATTTCTAATAAATAAACAATTTTGATTAAAGAAACACATTTTTAAATTGTTTAAATTCGGGAATTTTCTAGTTTTTATATTTTATTATTCGGCCATTTTCGGTCGGGAATTTTCCGAATCAGGATTTTTATATTTTGACAATTTAAAATTTTCTGATATTTTTTCATTCGGGGATTTTCCGATTCCTAAATTTTATTTTTCTGGACTTTTCAGTTGTCCAAAATTTCTGAAATAGAAAAATCTTGAATTTAAATGATTAATAATTTTGTTTTAAATAAATATTATTTATTTTGAGAAAATAAAATAATCAAATATCTTCATCAAACAATTTTTTGTATGTTAAAAATTTTTTAAGTTGTTGTGTAAATTTATAGTAATAATAATTGCAAAAAATTGTATGCAAAAATATTCGAGAACGGTCTTGGTTAATTTTAGAAAAATACTATGCTCATTTTCAAACAAAATTTTCTATCCACAAATAAATTTTTTTTCAATTATTTGAAATTTAAACAAAAATGTTTAAAACTGTAAAAGATTTTTTGAAGATTTCGAAGATTATTTAGATTTTTAAGATAATTTTAGGAAAAAATTTAATCGTTTTAATAGATAGTTAGACTCTATTCTAGTTTTTAAAAAATTACAAAATGATTGAAAACTGGTAAAGATTCCAAATCTTTTTTAACAAAATGTAGATGTTTGAAGATTTCGAAACCAAATTTAGAAGAGTTTATAAGACTTCAAAAACTCTTCAATTCCTAAAAATATTTTTAGCTGACTCGAATTTTTCTTAAAATTTAAAAAAAATCATGCAAAATCATGTAAATTTTGCAAGAAATTATAAGAACATTTGTTTATTTACTTGAAACCTTTAAAATTTCTTTTAAAGCTTCTAGAATAAATTTTTCATTTTAAAAATGGTTTTCTCCAGTTATTTTGTTGTAATTTCAAAATCTATTTTATATGTATAAAATAAAAACTTTAAATAAGATTATGACACAAACAACATTAAATATGTATTCCTTTTAAATAGTAATATAATAAATATTCAAATATATTAACATTTCCAAAAAAATGTAGTGTTTAGCATTATCGGGTGAAAAGATTTTTATTTCCATGAAAATGTGACTCAATGCCAAAGTATAACGACATGTAAATATTATTTTGTCCGCGGCAATGAGACCTCTCCGAGGCCAGTTATCTGGTTTTGTTTGATGTTAAATAGAAAGCCTCTTCGCTCACTGATATCATGCTATTATTATTCTAAGAAATATTTCTTAATTTTCCTAATTTTATCAAATTTTATCTGATAAATTTTCCACACAAAGTTAAATTTACGAATTTTCTACCAAGTAGATTAATCTCTTACAAAAAAAATAATTAAAAAAATAAGTTGAATTTTCAACCAAAAATAAGAAAGTTATATCTTATTTCCAATAAGTAAAAATTTCTCAAACAATAAAAAGAAAAAGAAGTTTATACAAAATTATGAACTTTCAAGCCAAAGACTTTTCGAGAATTTCATTTCTCATGATTTTTCATTCGTCCGATTGCATTTTATTAATTTGACCTTTTTCCAATTTATAAAAAATATTTTCCAAAATAATCCAAAACACTGAATTTTTTCAATTTTGATAAAAAGGAGGTAAAACGATCTATAACTTGAATCAATAAACATCACATCAGACATTTATTAATTCTCACCTTCACATCGGAGCAAAATAAAAGCTTAATAAATTATAAAATTGCCAAAAGTTTATAACATTATCGAATTTAAAAATTCGCGACAGAAAATTACAGAATAATAAATCTCCGAATTAGAAAATTCCCGAATTTAAACCGTAAAAAAACTTTTTCTTTCAATAAATATTATTTAGTTATTAAAAATACAGCAATCAAATATTTTTATCAAAGATATTTTTTAAGTATTGGTTTATCTCGAAAAAAATTTTTTTTATATAATTTTTATTTGAGAAAAGGTTTTTTGTAACTTTTTAAAATATTATGTACATCTTAAAACAAACTTTTTTATCTAGACATACACATTCTTAAATTAATACGTATTTCTTTACATTAAATTTTTTTGACAAGAACATTAGATTCTTGTATTTTTATTAAATAAATAATATTTTTGCAAAACAATTAATTTAGTGTGGGGAATTTAATTCTTTTCGGAAATTTTCTTGTTCGGTAATTTTAAAATTCGGTAACATTATAAACTGTTCGGCAATTTTTCATTTCGGGATTTGTATGTTTCGTCAATTTTATTATTCGATAATTTCTCAACTCTACAATTTCACAGTGTCAGGAATTTTATTTTTCCGGCAATTTTCTAATTAATAACAAAACTCCAAACATAAAATTGCCAAATTATAAAATATACAAATTATAAAATTCCCGAAATGAAACAATTAGAAAAATTGATTAAAAATGCAGTAATAAAATATTTTTTTGCGGAATTTTTTTAATGCATAAAGTTTAAAAAATTGCTTGAATTTAAACTAACATTAACTGAAAAATATATATTTTTTAATGAAATATTTTTCTCCAAAACAAGTTTTTTTGCATTGTTCAAATTGGGGAATTTTTTCGTTTGCATAATTTATAATTCGGAAATTTTCTATCGGGAATTTGATTATTTGGGAATTTTCTAATTTGGCAGTATAACAAACTCTTCCGGAATTTTATTATTCGAGTAGTTTCCAAATAGAGAAATGTACAGTATCGGGAATTTTATTCTTTCGGGAAGTTTCCAATTTTGGATATATTTTTTTCTTCTCATTTTATAATTTCGGGAGTTTAATTACATATTTGAGAAATTTGGAGGGTCGACAATTTTCTAGTTTGTATATTTTATTCAGTAATTTTTTATCGAGAATCTTATTATTCGAGAATTTACTAATTCAGAATTTTTATATTTGGGCAATTTTATGCTTCAAGGAATTTTCTAGTTCAGATGCCTTATTTTTCGGGAATTTTCTGTCAAGAATTTTATTATTTAATGATTTCCCAATTCGGAATTTTTATGCTTTAGTAATTTTATCATTTTGAGAATTTTATTAGATCGAGAATTTTAAAATTCAGGATTTTCAGAGTCGGGAATTTTCTAGTACGGGTATTTTATTATTCGGTAGTTTTATATAATTCCTTTATTGGGGAATTTTCCTATTCGCGATTTTATAATTTCGAAAATTTTATTTTTGGATAATTTTCTAATAGGTGAGTTTTACAGTGTCAGAAATTTTATTATTCGGAAATTTTCCAATTCGAGATTGGCATGTTTCGAAAATTTTATAATTTGTGAATTTTCTAGTTCAGATATTTTGCGCCAGAAACTTTATTATTTATGAATTTTTCTATTCAAGTTTTTAGAATTTTGGGAGTTTTCCAATTCCAGAATTTTACAGTGTGAAGAATTTTCTTTTTCGGGATTATTCAGTTGTCCCATATTATAAACTGTTCGGGAATTTTCCAATTAAGGATTTTTATATTTCTGCAGTTTTATTAATTCGGCAATTTCATTATTCGAGAATTTACCAATTCGGGATTCAAATATTTTGGCAATTTTATAATTTCGGGAATTTTCTAGTTCGGATGTTTGATTATTCGGTAATTTTCTATTGAGAATTTTATTCTTTGAGTATTTACCAATTCGGAATTTCTATGTTTCCGGATTTTTAATATTATACATATAACATAGACTTTGAAATTGACAAAAATAACTAGAGAAAAACACTGTTAAAATAAGAAAATTATTTTAGAAGAATTTGTGTTTCGTAAACTTCAAAGACCTTGTCAAACAAATTTTGAAATCTGTACAAGTTTTTCATTATTTTTTCATCTTTTTACAACTTAAAAAAAGGCCTTAATGTATTTTAAAACGATTCAAATTTTTTCCAAAAATGAAAAAAAATCAAAATAAACGTCGAAACCTTCTAAATATCTTTTAAACGTAACTCGAGTTTTTTCTAAAAAATTTTAATATTGCACAATTGAAAACAAAATGAACATTATGAAATTTCCGAATAAATAACATTTCCGAAATTATAAAATTGTTGAAATATAAAAATCCCGGACTATAAAATTCCCTTATAATATCCCGACAGAAAATTTCGAAATTGTAAAATTCCAAAATTTAAGCAATTAAAACAGTTCTTTTTTAATCGACATTATTTATTTATTAAAAATAAAATAATTAAATATTTTTTTCAACGAAAATTTTGTTCTAATTTTAAAGTTTTTAACATTTTTTTAAAATTTGAAATAATAGTTGAAAAAAAATGTATTTATGGATACAAAATTTTGTTTCAAAATGCGTATAGTAGTTTTTTAGAAGTAAACAAGACCATTCTCAAAAGTCGAATTATTAACTCAAGAAAAAAGAAAGAAACTTCATAATAAATAAGTAAAGAAAATATTTTTTGGTTCAAATATTATTCACTTATTAAAAATATTTAAAAAATCCAATATTTCTATCAAAGAAACAAATTTTTTGAATATATATAAATGTTTTTTAAATTTATTTTTTATATTTAAAATAACAATAATATAAACAATTTATTCAGAAACTGTAAGGTTTAGTATTATCTGGAGAAAAGATTGTTCTTTTTTTGGTAGGTGACTCAATGCGAAGGTTTAACGACAGGTAAATATTTTGTTCTTAGCAATTTGACCTTAGATTTATTCGTTTTCATAATTTTAACGGCTTTTACTTTTGAAAAATTTGAATTTCTTTGCTAGATTATTGCATTTCTATAGTTTTTTTTTGGTAGTTTGAAATTCAACATTTGGCAATTTTACTTTTTGGAAAAATTATGTCATCTCATACAATTTAAGCTTCTTTGAGGCAAGAAACTATGAATGTTTAAAAAAAGAATTAATATTTTGATAATTTTATATTATATTAAGAAAAATAGTTTTCTTGTGTTTTTGAAAAAACTTTGGAATCTGCAATTTCTGAATTTAACAATTTGAATATCAAGCTTCAAGTTTATATGAAATTCAGATATTGCTTTCAATTAAATTGTTTAAAAATAATATTTAAAAATTCTTATTAAACTTTTAAAATACGCACAAAAAATACATAAAAAAAATTTTATTATCAACCTTCTTCATATATTATAATTGATCAGACTAAAAAATAGCGAGAAAGTAAATTTTTGTGATTTTGTTATTAATGTTGGAGAATTTTCGAATTCTGGAAATTTAGTGTCGGGAAATCTCTAATTCAGATATTTTCTAACGGGAATTTAATCAATCGGGAATTTTTCAATTTGGATTTTTATAATTTCGTGAATTTTCCAGTATCGGGAATTTTATTGTTTGGAATTGATAAGTCGTCCCATATTAGAAACTGTTCGGGAATGTTCAAATTCGGTAATATCATTAATTGTATAATAATTTCCTAGTTTAGGATTTTTATGTTTCAACAATCTTATTATTCGGTAATTTTTAAATGTCGGGAATTTTATTTTTCGGGATTTTTTAATCGTCCCTAATTAAATACCGTGAAACCCTTCAATAGCCCTTCCAAGAATTGACGCCGCGGTTGTCACTCAGACGTGAACAAACAAAAGTGGGAGCGGACTAAAATGAGTTAGTACCCACCCACCGTCAGCCCCAAAAATTAAATACCAAAAATTAGTCTTACGGAAAATTCCGTGCCATTTTTCATAATATTATAAATTATTATTAAATATTATAAATTGTGAATAAATGAATAAATGCGAAAAAATCGACTTACTCATCATTCTGCTGAATATTTTAGTCTCCTTGAGTTTACAGTTGTCCACACGTCTATGGTCAAAAATCAGCAATTTACCAAGCAGAAATGATCCTCACAGTTCAAGATTTCTTACCAGAATGATTTGGTAGCGACCTTTCGCGAAACTGGGAACTGAAAAAGGAATACGTTTCCCTACTTCTAACTCTTCTCTTACACATACACACCTTTGTATACACAGGTTACTGTTTTCTAATTCGAATTGGAAAACTCAAGTTCAAAGTTGATTACGAGCATGCGCAGTTTAAAATACATCGATTGAGTTCAAAATTATTCTTTTTTTGGCAAAAAATTATTATTTTTTAAATTGAAAATTCATTGTTTTAATTAAGCTTAACATTGAAAATTTTGATAAAAAGAGATATTTCAGGTTTCCATCGTGTAAAAAACTGCGAATTGTTTATTTGAATTCGGCAAACAATTTGTAGTTTTTTACACGAGTCAAACACGAAATATCTTTTTTTATCAAAATGAATCATCGTGAAAGCATAAAATCTATTATCATTGAAAATTTTGTTTGCAACATTTAATCTTTTTAGTATACAAATTTATTTATTTGCGTGAAAATTAAATTTTTATGTGGAAAATTGATTTTATTTGCTTAAAACCTATTTTCTCTAATTGAAAATTAAGCTATTATATATTTTTTAAAATAATTTTTCTAGCTCAAAATGTAACTCAACTTGACGTTGAAAAAAATTTTCTTACAGAAATTAAATATTTTTAGCAGAAAATTGATTTATTTAGTAGAATATTTAACTCTTACATTAAAAATTTATTTTATTTGCTTAAAATCTATTTTCTCTAACTGAAAATTAAGCTATTATTATTTTTCAATTCATTTTTTAAACCAAAGATGTAACTAAACTTGAACACACTTGTTATAGATTTTTTTATCTACAAATGTAACTAAACTTAAAGCTGTACATTTTTTTATAGACATTTAATCTTTATAGCAGAATATTCATTTATTCGGCTAAATATTTAACTTTTATGTTGAAAATTGATTATATTTGCTTAAAAACTATTTTCTCTAACTGATAACTAAGCTATTATATTTTTTTGAAAATTTATCATATTTGGTTGTAAATTTCATCAAAAATTACAATATTTGTAATGTTTATTTTCTTATATACACTTAATCTTCTTTACATGAAAATGAAGTTCTATCAGAAAATAAAATATTTGTTCGACAATGCATGTAGTTTGTGAAAGATAATTATTTTTTTTTACAGAAAATAAGTTTTTTTTCAAAATGAAAATACATTTTTTAACTAAAAATGTAACTAAACATAACGTTGAAATTTTTGTTATATATATTTAATTTTTTCAGCAGAAAATGTATATATTTGTGTGAAAATTTAACTTTTATGTTAAAAATTGATTTTATTTGCTTAACAAATTTTTTTTCTAATGAAAATTACGCTGTTATATATATATATATTTTTTAAATTTATCTTTCTTAGTAGAAAATTAACATTTTTGGTAAAAAATTGCATAAAAAATGAAAATATTTTTTTGAAAATTCATGTATTTTATTAAAAATTATTCTTTTTTTGTCAGAAAATAATTTTTTTTATTGAAAATACATTTAAGAATTAGAAATGTAACTAAACTTAACGTTGAAGTTTTTTATATACATTTAATGTTTTTAGGAGAAAGTTTATATATTTGTTTGAAAATTTAACCGTCACGTTGAAAATTGATTTTATTTGCTTAAAAAATATTTTGTCCAAGGAAAAATGAAGCTATTATATGTATTTCTTAATTTATCTTTTTCATATGAAAACTTATCTCTTTTGGTAAAAAATGAACCTTTTTGTTTAAAAAATTCATCAAAAATTAAAATAATTGTTTAAAAATCCATGTACAAAATTTGTTACAAATTATTATTTTTTGGCATAAAATTAGTTTTTTTATTCAAAAATTTTTTTTGCTAAAAATTAAACTAAACTTAACATTGAAATTGTTTTATTTAAACTTGACCTTTTGGGTACAAAATTGCTTTATTTGGTTGAAAATTTAACTTTTTTGCCAAAAATTGATTTTATTTGCTTAAGAGCTATTTCCTCTACATAAAAATTAAGCTATTATATTTGTTTAAAAATTTATCTTTTTTAGTAGAA
>NC_046661.1:83817901-83828674 GCF_010883055.1 Belonocnema kinseyi | reverse complement strand
AACCAGCGAGTTACGTCATATAAGCCTGAGCACAGGCAACCCGAGAACCTCCAGGAAAATGCACATAAAACTTGCATCATCGTAGGAGCTCTAAAAGAGCGCAATCTCCGAAGCTCCCACTATGCATTTTTCATGCATCTTGGGAGATGAGAGTAGGGCGTGGGCTATAAAAAGAGCCACGCAGCCCAAAATCATCAGTTAGTTTCTGGGAGGCAACTCGCAGAGTTTCCTTGGAGAAGAGTCTTCTCTCTTCCAAGACTTAGTTTAGTAGACTTGGAAGAAATTCCATTTCTACTCGATATAAGAAAATTTATTTCCTTTGAGGAGTGGACAGACGTAAATTCGCCTGAAACCAGTCGGTAGAAGGCTATATCTTTGAAACAGAGCTCTGCTTGTGTTAAGTCGGGAATTCTAAGCTTTCTCAAGGCGTCTTACACGTTTTTCTTGTTTCAAAGAATATCGGTATTCTGAGGCAGAGACCTCATAAATTCTAAATTGAATAGATGGTAAATACAAGTGCTAGAGGCACCCGGTTTAAAGGCTATCTTTTGAGTGTCATAAAATTTCACTGCAACTATAGACGTAACGGCCGGGATAAATTTCCCGTTAACGAGACCAAGAAGTTGTGCAGTAGAAATTTATCACCCTTCAACCATCCTTAGCTTATTAGGAGTGGACAATCTTAAATTCGATTGCAATCTGTCCAAAAAGCGGCTAAGTCTGGTTTTCAGGAGAATGTAGTCTCTCCCGAATTTGAAGCCCAAGAGGCTAGTTTATAAAATCGAAAGTATTCTCCTTGAGAATCTCTCTCTCTCTCTTTCGGAAGAGCCGCGTCTCTGTTGCACTTAGAAGTTAATCCCTTGCACCTGCAGTCCGAAGGTATCTGGACTCACGCCTGCTTCCACGCGTCAGGTGCGACACCCGGTTACGGTTAACACCTCATTATCATAATCACGGCCATTATCATAGGGCCTCTGACCCTTATCTGTCTTAACAAGTTTTTATTACCTTACCTCTAAGGTGTGAAAATTTATCTTTATGTATGACTCTAGAATTCTTACTGGGTCAGTAAAACCGATGTAATAGAAAGGTCAATGACCACTACGGAACAATAATAAAATTAGGTCTAAATGACTAACCAATTTCAAGTCAATAAATCTTCGCATATTGGTTGGATATCGATTCTCTTAAGGTGTACGATCCGATAGTTAATTAAAATTCAAATCTAAAATTTAGCTAGAAAATAGGGAAAATTTATGTAGAGTTAGAATAGGGTTTACTGAATAAATTGTGTTTATAACCAAATTTTATGCCTTACTCCGTCGACCTCTTAATTTTATTAAATCTTCAAAATATACTTAGATTTAGTCTGGGAGAAATCATCCCCATATAAGTTAACTTGCAATAATCGTGGTTGAACCAAACTACATCAAGAAGACGTAATTTTAACCCATTTTAGAGAAAAATGCGTTTTTAAACTTACGAACGCATGGTCGTCGAGCTGATGCAAGATTACTTCGAAGCGTTGGTAGATCCCTGGTAGAGCACTTGGCTGATAGCCGCAAGGTTGCGCGTTCCATTCCCACTATCCGTGCGCAGTGGGAGCCTGTAACCCATATGTGGCACGTCCGCAGGTGCCAGATAGTGGAATGCTCGCTGGAAACAGAGGGTACGGTGGAAATGAAATACGTCTCGCGGACCAAACAGACTGGGTGAGGGAGACACCAAGAAAAAACCCACGATTTTATTCCCGCTGCGGCCTACTGGGAGTGCTCCGGACCACGTTCGCCTAACCCTCTTGCGTGGCGAGGGACTGATGTGTGCTTACACTGCCGACGTGTCAGCCGCAGTATGGGATCAGAAGCCACCCCTTTCGGGCCTTGATCAGGGAGTGCGTGGTGGCTGCAGAGATCGGAATCTGTAGTGCCCCGGGCGAGATTCAGTCCGTTCGTTTTTTCCCGGGACTTGTTAGGGAAGGCTGGGCGCCAGTGAACTGGAGTTGGACAGAGTTCCGAGGGTATACCCGGTCCCAGCTGCTTCGGCTCGTTCCTCCACGCACGATACGCTGGTAAACATTTTTATGGCACCCACAATACCCGAAAATCCCCCCCCCCTCCTTCAGAAGAAAGAACAAGAAACGACGAGTCAGCCGAAGGAACCGACTCTATATGAAAAATGCCTTGCAGCAGAAGAGGCTATCAGCAGGACTCTGAAAGAAATGCTGGGCACATTGGCTATTATGAAAGAAGCGGTGGAACGTCAAAGAAATGTCAATACTGACATTAAAAATGGACTTCCAAAGCTAGTAGAAGTGCTAGAAGTCATCCAACAAGGAAGGGATCAGTCTAATAAAGAACAAGCGAGCATCTTGAGCCTGGCGGGGAAACACGCTCAAAAAAGTTTAAGCATTCCGAGGCGCAGTAGCGTTAAAAGAATAGCCTCAAGCCTAGTGGAATATCAGGGTGCAACTCCGACGGAAAAAAGAAAAAACAATCTTGCATCGCCCCTGGCTTGGACGGAGGTACTTAGAAAGAAGAAGAAACCTGAAGGACAGGAAAAACCGCTGCATGCCGAGAGGCAAGCAGAAAGTAAAGAAAACCCAGACGAAAGAAGAGAGAACGCCTCTAAGCGCTTTTAATAAAATTCGCTGAAGGGAAAACGCACGCGGAAGTGCTAGGAGACATTAAGTAGAAGATCAAGCCAGAGGACACAGAGACGGTAATCCGCTCAATCCGGAAAACAAGAGAGGGTAGCGTCCTTTTGGAACTAAGGAAACTTAAAAAAGATGCGCAAGCTTTCGCGAAAGCTGTAGAAGACATAATAAACGATGTTGGTACGGTCAAGAACATGGTGCTCAGAACTACACTAAAGCTGATGGATCTTGACACCGTGACAACAAGACAAGAATACTCAATTCACTCAAGAATAGCCTGGTAGATCATGGAGACATCAGAGTCACAGTCACCAAACCAAACAGGTGGGGGGCAAGTGTTGGCCTTCGCTGAAATGAGCGAGCGAGACGCCAACAAGCTGTGAGAAACTTCCCGCAATAAAGTGGACTGGGTCAACCGCCGAATAAGGTAGAGTACCCGAGTAGACCGCTGCTACAAGTGCCTTGGATATGGATACGAGTTCCGACATTGTAAGGGGCCAGATCGTAGCAAACTCTGCTATAAGTGTGGCACAGAAGAGCACAAGGCAGCCACTTACACGTCCGAACATCAATGCGTGCTGTGCACCGACTAGAAGAAGGAAAACCTGAAACATAATCATGTCCCTGGATCAGGTACTTGCAAAGTCTTTAGACAAGAACTAAGTAAGGCCAGGAAGAGCAAAATATGATGAGGATCCTCCGAAACAATATGAACAGGTGCAAAACGGCCGAAGATCTCCTCACGCATCTTAAAAGCAAAGGAAAGATTGATTTGGTCATAATAAAAATACTCAAATAAAAATACTCCAACATTGTATACAGACACTCTGAACACTGCAGCCATATGGATAAATAATCCAGAAAGAGGGCCTGTGTTTAACCACGGATCCGGATACGGCTTTGTGTGGGTGACGATAAAAGACGTCACATACGTCAGCTACTAACTTACTCCAAACGAAGGAATCCAGGCATTTCAAGAAAAACTGGACCTCCTGGAAGACATGAGGCGTGGCAAAATAGGAAGGTATTGATGGCAGGCGACTTGAACGCAAGAGCTGTTGAATGGGGCATGCCAGAAACCGACATAAGAGGGAAACCGCTAGCAGAAATGGCTACTAGCCTGCAACTCAGACTCATAAACACGGGAATGACCACGATATTCAGACGCCATGGATGCGGGGAATCCATATTGAACTTCACTTTTGCGACGGAACACTTGTCCCCCCTCACTAAAAACTAGAAAGTACAGGAAGACTATACTGAGAAGATGAACATAATACATCAAGCCTATAACGAAGCAATGCTACGACAGAAGCAACGCGATAGCCGATATTCCAACTACTGGTAGACCCAGAAAAATGTAAACCTCAAGAGGAAGTTTCTGCAATGTCGAAGGAAAGCCACTCGTATAAGGAAAAGAGACATTGGTAAGGCGGGTGAAAAAATAGCCGAATTCAAGAACGCTAAAAAGGAACTTCGCAGAGCTATTGATTCAATTAAGTCTCAGAGCTGAAGGGGATTGGTCGAAGAGGTGGACGATGACCTCTAGGGATTAGGGTATAAAATTGTGACAAGAAAGCTTGGAGCACTACCTGCGCGCGCTAACATGGAAGTTGAGGTAATGCAGACTATAGCTGATGGACCCTTCCCTAATAATCCGATGAGGGTAGGGGAAATCGACGAAATGGTGTAGAGGTATTCTATATAGCGCGCATATTACTCGAAATTGCACTACAATGCAAGCGGCGTATACCACCTGTGAGTATAGTAGGGTTCCACGTTGGCAGTCACACAGTACTGCTTTGCGTACAAGCGAAATTCTCCCTTCCATCTCCTTACTTCAAGTTCCCGCTTCTCTCAGCGCCTCCCGCTCATCGTCTCGGTAACACTACTCCTCGCTACCGCGTCGCCTGTCTAATCGAGCTTCGCTCGACATTCGTTCACCGTCCGGCGTCGCGCAACGATCTATGTAATTCTAATTTCCTAACTTGGACGTGCTATGTCCTTCTCAACTGAATAAAGTGCACCGATGATAAGTTTAAATTGTATTTTATTCTGCACCCTCTGTTTCAGCAACTATGGGGATTTCTTCGGTGTGTTTCTCATACACACTAGTTGCGTAACGTATACGTAGCAGCCATATCATACCGTACGGTCAAACGCTACAATGGGGGATACCGAGCTGCCACCTTTCGGCGAAGAGTTCATGGCAGCAGTGCGCTCCCTGCAAAACAGGAAGGCACGAGGACCCGATGGCATACCGATAGAGGCACTAAAAGCAGTATCCCGCTCCAGCCCGCAGACCTTACTTGATATGTTTAACTGCTTCCTGAAAGAGGGAATTTTTCACAAACAATGGAAGATGCAACGATTGCTTCTTATCAGTAAAAATAAGGGGAGGGGGGCAGAAATCACCAGGAGTATACAGACCATTGTGTATGCTAAACACAGCAGGAAAACTCTAAAAACTATTGGATCCTCCCCTCACGACAGCTATACAGGCAGAAGGAGATCTGTCTGAGAGACAATATGGGTTTAGGAGAGGACGCTCCAAGTTGCATGCTATCCGAGAGATATCGGACACAGTGATCCAGGCTCAACAGGGAAACCATGCAACCAGAAAAATCGTTCTGCTGACCACGTTGAAGTTCTGGTTTACAATACCACCGAAGGACCAAAGAGAAGAGCGGTAACGGCTGGGGCTGCCCAGGGGTCTATCCTAGGACCTGACCTCTGCAACATCTCATATGATGGGATGCTTCGAATAGATATGCCGGATGGGACATATTTGTCTGAATACGCTGATGATATCATGTAAGTGATCGTCGCACGGAACGTGGAGCAGATCCAGTGGAGGCTGAACCAAGTCATTGCAGTTCAGTTATCCAGGGCTAACCTATAGCAGTGCGCCTGAGAAGCAAGTGCAGCTAAGCCCTGAATAAGTGAACTGCAATGTTCACTAAACGTCGGCAAGATTCGTAGTTTTGCACACGTCTGACACCAGAAACACCTGCTTTTTATTATAATGAATCATCATCAAAGCCATAAATCAATTTTTAAAGCTTTGTTTCCCGTTCTTTCAACTGATTGCAATCCTACTGTACTGAGCAGTATCGCTCCCTCTGCACCCCGCAACCCGATTTCAAAACTGAACTAACGTTACTTGTGTCGGGCAGTGAACTATTTCTGTACCCCTCACAGCCTCTTGGCCCGCGCGCCGTAGGTCGCGACGGGTCTGTTTTTTCTTATGGGAGTTGACCTACTCTGCGGTTCCAGGAGCATCAGTTGGCAGGTAAAGGAGTTAAGGTTTAGGAGGTAGGTACCGTTTCGGTAAGTCACACACTCACCTTCGATCCTTGTGGACTATGCGCCCATTTGTTTTTTGTTCATCAAAATGCTGATTTATTCCTTTTTTTATTAAACTTTAATATAATAATGCTATTTAATGCTTATTTATTGCTCATTTTCAATAAAAAATTTGTTTATCGTATTTTGTATTGTCACTCGTTTGGACGATTGTACATTTTATTAAAATACTTTATTCTTCAATAGTTTATAGTATTTACATTTTTAAATTAAAGGAAAAATGTGTTTCAAACAAACATTTCAACAATTAATACAAAATTAAGTTGTTTACCGCAAATTACAAAAAAACACATTAATAATAAACAATTATATTGAATACATGAAAATACACTTTCAAGAAACTTCCCATTCTTGTTAGTAAATATTAGTAAAATGAATGACTGCATCCACTGGTATTTCTTATTTATTATTGCAATTTTTATTTAATAAAATTTGTTCCCACTTTAATTTAAAAATATAAATACTAGAAACTATTAAAGCATAAAGAATTTTAATAAAATATACAATCGTCCAAACGAGTGATAATTCAAAATACGATAAACAAATTTTTTATTGAAAATGAGGAATAAAAACGCATTACATAGCATCATTATATTGAAGTTTAATAAAAAATGGAATACATCAGCATTTTGATAAATAAAAAAAAGTAGCGACAACGAGAATCAAACGCGCAACCTTGCGACTATGAGCCAAGCGCTCTACCATGTATCTACTGACGCCTCGAAAAACTATGGTTGAAAGTTGAACTATTTTGTTAAAAATTGTTTTTTTTTCAAATTGAAATTGAATATTTTCGGGTTGAAAATTCAACGGTGGTAGAAAATGTACTTTATTCGTTGAAAATGCAACTATTTAATTGCAGATTAACAATCTTTTAAAAAAATAATATTTTAGAATTTAAAATGGGACTATTTTGTATAAAATTGGTATTTCTTGGTTGAAAATTCAACGGTTTGGTTTGATATGGCTATTATTGATGAAAATTTATACTTTTGGTTAAGAATCTCAACTACTTGGCTAAACGTTAAACTACCTTGTTAAAAATTAATTTGCGTTGTTTTTTGAAGATTTATTATTTTAGTACAAAATTAATCTCTTTGGTTGAAAATGTGACTAGTTAAAAACAAAATTTCTCTGCTTAATATTTTTTTTCAATAAAAATGAAACTTTGTGAGTTGATGATTCTTCCCGTGAATTGAAAATTCATCTCTCTGGTTGAAAATTTAAATATTTTGTTGAAAATGTATGTATTTTGTTGAAAAATAATCTTTTTCGGTGGAAAATTAATCTTCTTGGTTGAAAATTCAACCTTCCTTTTTTTTGCTACGTTAATGTAGGTCTCAATGTTAATAAAAAAAATAAAAAGAAGTTTTAAAAAATCAGAGACAGTTGCAAGGTTTAGGATAAACCGGTTTTTCAGTCATTTATATTTTTTCTACCTATTTTCTTTTTAGATATTGATGACGAGAAACCGGTAGGAAGCCGGCTTTATATCCTATATGTCAAATTGTTTTATTCCTAAAAATACCATTTTATCCTTAGCGAATCGATTAATAAATTAATTATTCGTGATTATGAATAAACAAATTTTCCCAGTCAATTAAAAAAACCCCTTGATATTCGTTTGTTTTGTTCAAGTGTTACAAAAAGTGATATGGAATTTTAACTAAGCTTCAAAATTGCTTGATATCATAAGTAAAAAATTATTGGTTTATAATAATTTCAAGTGCTTCCGTGAAAACAATTTTTTCTGTCTCTTTCATTTTCGGTTTGTTTTTTAGTTTTTCAAATTATTTTTTAAATAATGCTATAGAAAATTTTGAAATTTGACAGAATTCTCAATTCCTCTAACTTTCCAGAGCTTTCTTCAATTAAAAAAAATTCTAGATTAAGAATAACAATAAGCCAATGATAATAATTTCTCAATTAAATATATTTAAAAAATAATAATATAAAAAGGGAATTTATTAATTTGTTGAAAGTTTTGGAACATTTAAATTCGAGGTTAAATTTAATTTCAGTCCTTTTTGGACTCTTTCACAATTTGTTTTCTATTTTCTAAAAAGATTAATTTTTCAGTTTCACTTTTAACCAAAAAGATTGGTTTCTTATAAAAAATATCAATTTTCAACTACATGTATACATTTTTTTAAAACTAGTTTAATTTTCAAGCCAAATAGATGAATTTTCTTACAAAGCAGTTGTCTTTTTAAATCAGAAAATATGAATTTTCAACAACAAAAATATAATAATCTACCAAATTGATAAATTTTCAAGCCAAGGAGCTAAATTTTCTACAAAAAAGTTGTTTTTAAACCCTCGAAGTATGAATTTTCAACAGAAAAGTTAATTTTAAATCAAAAAGTTAAATTTGTATTCCAAAAAGAAGCAATTTCAAAACGAAGATTAGTTTTGAATAAAAAACGACAACTTTTTAAGTAAAATTATGTATCTTTAACAAAAAAATTATTTATTTTTAAAGTATTTCCACTTTAAACCAATGATTTGTATTTTCAAACTCAGAGAATGAATTTTGCAAAAAAATAATAGTTTCTATTTCAATAAGAAGAAATTTCAAACAAGGATTAGTTTTTTTGAAAATTCGTCTTTTTTGGTTAAAAACAATTGTTTTTATTTAAAATTAAAATAACGTTTCTTATATTAACAACTATTATATTTTTCCAAAAATTTATATTTCAAATACATATTTCCCATTGCAATTTTAAGCGCGCCCAGGGCGCGCGACTGTTGGTTCTCGCGCTTCGCGCTCGATCATGTATTTACCTCGCGTTGCGCGCTCGATCTTTCTATATAGTCTTTTTAAGACTAAAGGTGAAAGTATCGACAAGAGTATTTTGGTGATTGTGAATTCTTTTTTGTTAAAGCTCCTTCGACTTTAACGAACACATTCTCATCACGTATTTCGTGCTTCGCACTCGAGTTTCTCCCTGCATTTTATATCGCTCCCATTAATGTATATTATTATAATTCGTAACTGGAATTGGTATTAAAACGGACGAAATTTCATTGTCCAGTTTTAAAAAATGCGCAGTCTTTTAAAAAAAATTGTTATTAAACGTTTTATTGCAAATTTTCTCGTTTTTCCCTAAACTGAATTTGCTCGTTTCCCATGTTTTCTTTATGATTTAAACTTTACACATACGGTCTACTGAGCAGCCTTACCGTTTTTCAACTTCTAAATTATGTATATATGCATATGTATATGTATATATACATATATATCCATACACACACACACACACACATATATATATATATATAGATTCATATATGGGTGGAATCTCGGGACCTTTAGGTGGACGGAGCGACTAAATCACGACTTGCTAGAGTGTTACGATGCGAGGGTGGTTCCTGAACGGGGTTACATGGCACGATTACATGCTCTGTGGTGCGAGAAACACCCGGAGCTATAGCACTTTTCGCAGCAACGTCTGCGAAACCATGCTGAACTACTCCGTAAAAGGGGCTATGTAAGCGGAACGCCTACTCTACCACAGCTATAACAAACCGGCAACAGAGGAAGAGAGGCGACACTAAGGCCAACTGCGGACAGGCATCCAATAGATGAAGAGCGATGCTTTACGACCCGGAGAAACATCAACACCAAGGCTTTTCTCAAGCGTAAAGATCTGGCTGAAATGGATGATGAACTTCGTGGACATTTTTCCGAAGAATCCGACCTCTGGGCTATCAATTATTGTGTGTATAATGCAGCGAGAGCTTTGGCCGATGCGAACCGTAAAACAAAACCAACGGCTGATCATAAGACCAAAAGACGAATGCATCAACTTGCCATAATGATAGGCTGGGCAAGACAGTACGCGTCCCGCATTCAATGTGTGATTGACTACATCACATCTGGCAGAAATTTTACCGCCAAGGTTCGAAAGTTCGCGCGCGAACTCCGGACCCGTTATCACACACTTAACAAGTCAAAGCTGCTGACCATCAGGCAGCATATTGTTGAGAAAATACGGATACTATCTGAGGCTAAGAGAAGTCTAGAGCGGAGGGGGAGATGGGTCAGAGAAAATCAAAAGTTTCTCTCTGACCCATCTTGACTCTTCCAAGACCCTCCAGTTACTGTCGAACACCCACCCAAACCAGAAGAGGTCGAAGTATTTTGGAGAGAAGTCTACGAAGTTCAGTATAGACTGGACGAAGACTCAGAAAATATGAATAGCTTCAAGGAGTTATGTGTTGCCCTCATAACACCTGATAAAGAATGCCCACCCATCTTTACCGAGGAGGTGAAAAAAGTATTAAGAGGGATGAAGAACTATTCCGCACCGGGACCAGATTGTATCAAAACCTTCTGGTGGAAGAAGTTTTCTTCAACCCATCAGCATTTGGCCCGTATTTTCACCTCATATTTGAAGTCGGAAGAGCCGATTCCAGAGTGATTGGTGGAAGGGCGCACAATACTCCTGCCGAAAATAGGCAACTTAGCTGACCCGAAGAACTACAGGCCAATAACTTGTCTGGACACGCTTTATAAGATATTCACAGTTATCCTAAATGATAGGATTGTTCGGGCAATTGAACCTGTGTGGCAAGAAATGTATGAGCAAAGAGGCTCAAAGAAAGGCGTAGCCGAATGTCGGGAGAACCTGCTGATCGATAGATGTGTATGCAAAGATGCAGCATTCTACCAGCGTGACCTATCGATGGCCTGGATTGATTATCGGAAAGCTTTCGATTCTACGTCCCATAGACTTATCATCTGTCTTTTG
>NC_046661.1:83776170-83817801 GCF_010883055.1 Belonocnema kinseyi | reverse complement strand
AAGGTTATGGCTACAGTTTTTTGGGATGCACGTGGAATTATACTTATTGACTACTTGGAAAAGGGTAAAACAATCACTGGTGAATATTATGCATCATTATTTCCACTTTTTTGTGGAAAATTCGTATTTTTGGCTTGAATATTCAACAATTTGGTAGAAAATTTTATATTCTTGTAGATAATTCATATTTTCGGCGCAAAAACAACTGTTAAATAAAAATTTACCATTCGGCTTGAAAATTAAACTATTTTCTCAAAACTTCATGCATTTTATAGAAAATTTGTTTTTTTTTTTAAATTAAAATTTTATATTTAAAATTAAAATAATTTTTTTATTAGTCTATTTTGTTGAGAATTCATTTTTTTTCTTAAAGAAATTAATCTTCTTGATTGAAAATGCGATTATTTGGTTAAAAATGTATACATTTGATTGAAAATTCGTCTGGGTTGTAAAAATTGAATTATTTTTGCTGTAAAATCGAAATATTTTTCTGTTAAAATATCAACTATAATATTTTTTGTATTGAAAATTAATCTTTTCAGCTTGAAAATCCAGCTCCTTTGTTTAAAGTTTGACTACTTTATTAAAAATTTATTTTTTCTATTAAATAATACTAATTTTAGTATGAAATTCAACTTTTTGATCGAAAAAAAAATTTCCTTGGTAGAAAAATTAAAAGTTCCTATTTTCAGATTGAAAAGAAAAAATATGCTTTGTTGAAAATGTGTCTTTTCAACTTAAAAATTTAACAATTTAGTAGAAAATTCAACGTTTTGTAGAAAAGAAAATTCGCTGTTCTAAATTGAAAATCATCTTTTTTTTAAATGCATATTTTCTGTTAAAAAATAACTTTTTTGTAGAAAATAATGTGTCTACATTCTAAAGTTTTTTTCAATGCAAATTTAATTATTCCATTTTTTGTTAAAAAGTAATATTTTCTTAGACTAAAAATTCCACTAATTATGTTTATTAACTTGATTTATTAATCATTTCATTATTCGAAAAAAGGATTCAAAATTAAATGTCAGAAAAAACCTCAATTATCCGGCACTGGGATACAAGGATATAGTTGTAAACAGCAATAATTTGTTTAAACAAATTTTCTCGTTAAATTGCATCAATTATTACCTTACTCTATGTGAAAAGTACACCAAAATTTGAAAATTTCAGAAAAAACCGCAACATTCTAACATTATTTTAAGAATATATTATTTTAAGAATATATTATTATAAATGATAATGTGTTTAAATAATTATTTTTTCCAAATTCTATTAATTATCACTGCATTTTACGTGGAAAGTAAACCAAAAATTCACAATTATGAAAAAACGCAACTGTCTAACATTATTCAAAGAGAATATTATTCAAAAATTATCTAAACAATTGTATTTATTACCATGAATTATTTATTGACTATTGCCTCACTCTTACTGAAGAAGATAAAAAAAAAGTAGAAAAAATTCGGAAAAAACGCTATTTCCTAACATTATTCAAAGAGAATATTACTCAAAAATTTTAGTTAAACAATTATATTTATTAGCATGAAGTAATTCTCACATCACGCTCAGTAAAAATTGAAACATTATTTTGAATTACAAAAAAATTAAATTTGAATTAAAAGTGTAATATTTGAGAAAAAACTGCAACTTTCTCGCATTATTCTAAGAAAATGTTATTAAAAATAATAAGGGGTTCAAAAAATTATTTCTGTTACATATAATTGACAATTGCCTCACTCTCACTGAAGCAGAGAAAAAAGTCGAAAAATTCAGAAATAACCGAAATTTTCTAATATGATTTAAAAAGAATATTATTCAAAAATTATTTAAACAATTATGTTTATTAGCATGAAGTAATTATCACTTCACGCTAAGACAAAATTGTAACTTTATTTGGAATTTTTTGAAAATTTCAATTGAATTAAAAGTGAAATACTATTAAACACTATGAAATATTATTAAAAATAATAAATATTTCGAAAATTATTTCTGTTAAATTTGAATGATTATTGCTTCGCTTTAACTGAAGAAGTGAAAAAAAGTAGAAAAATTTGGAAAAAATAACAGCATTCTAACTATATTCTGAGAGAATATTATTGAATAATTATTTAAACAATTATATTTATTAGCATTAATTAATTATTGCCTCACTCTAATTAAAACTGGCAATTGTATTTTGAATTTTTGGAAAATTGGAATTGAATTAAAAGTGGAATATTTGAGAGAAA
This sequence comes from Belonocnema kinseyi, assembly GCF_010883055.1. Lineage (NCBI taxonomy): Eukaryota > Metazoa > Arthropoda > Insecta > Hymenoptera > Cynipidae > Belonocnema > Belonocnema kinseyi. Next base: position 83,815,573 of record NC_046661.1, on the reverse strand, counting down.
ACTGCAACTTTCTAAAATTATTCTAAGAAAATGTTATTAAAAATAATAAGTGGTTCAAAACATTATTTCTGTTAAATTTAATTGATTACTCTAACTTACTCTAACTGAAGAAGAAAAAAAAAAGTATAAAAATTCGGGAAAAATCGCAACATTCTAACTTTATTTTAAGAGAAAACTCTTGAAAGCAACAATAAATTGTTTGAACAATTTATGTAAACATCTAATTACAAGTTAAAAGTAATATTTTATGCATTCAAAATATTTTCTATAAAAAAATTCGCAAAAAAATTATAATTATCCCCAGAAACGCGCAAAACCCATTTTTTCACTTATGGGTTTTTTCCCGACCCTATAAAAAAGAGCCTCTTGAGAGTGAAATTTTGAAAGTAATCAGTCAAATCTGAATTTAGTGCCGCTTTTGGGGCTGACAGTGACGAAAAAAGTCCAGAGTATCGGAACTGTTTCGCCTGTCTCCTGTTTCACTCTGTTTTTTCACGCCTGTGTGAACATCTATATTTATTTCTATTCTATATCTTATTTTGAAGAAAATTCATCAATTTCAATTGAATCAGTTTAAAAATTCATTAAATTTTGAATGAAACTTTAAGGCCATGTGACGAGAGGGTCACGTGACGAAACCTGGTCTTCAATTTTTCTTTCCCAACTTATGTCTAAACGAAATGAGGTATCGCTCTGAAAGTTTGGAAAATGAAAGAGGAGGTAATAAAGTTCATGTCTCTGCTTTGTTCCGGTGGAAATTTTTAGAAAAAATTTTTTTTGAAGAAGATACCAGTGGAAGTTTTCTTTCCCAACTTACGTCAACACGGAATGAAATAACGTGTTAAAAATTTTGCGCGATAATTACAAGGCATGCAAGAATATGTCTCTAGTCCTAAATAATTATAATAGTGAAAAAAGATTTTTTTTAATTACTATTTTGGAAAAATACCGACCGTGCTGTCGTCAAACCCTGCAAGCAATTTGCACCCAGTGGACACAACATTTGGCGACGTCTTTACGACATCGCTACAACATCTTTGCGACAACTTTACGACATCCTATGTCCATGTCGTTAAGTCGTCTGTATGATATCGTAAAGATGTTCGTATGATCTGACGATGTCTTTACGATATTGTAAAAACACTGTAACGACGTGGCCATAGTATGTCGTAAAGATGTCGTAAAGACGTCGCTAAAATTTGTGCCCACTGGGCAATATTGTCAATGGGCTAGTTTTGAGGTTTATATTTATCAAAGTGGGGCAAAACAGCAAAAATCGCTCACGAACATTATGTACAAATAATGCAAAAACTAATGTTTGCACTTTAAATGCAAATAAACATATTGGGCCTGAGATACGTATCAGTCTGATATCAGCTGTATCAAAGCATCACTAGCGCAGCGAGTAAACAACTTCGAACTTCTAGGGTCTGTCGGTAAAACAGATTGCATGATTACCGTCAGAGAAAGTTAAAAGTCAAACTTCTGCTGTAAACCCTAAATGTATCCATCGATAATCATTATTTGCATAAACTTTTTTCTTCCTCCAACTCCTTGCAAGGCCACAGATGATCCTTTAATATTTATTAACATTTCGCGAAAAAAAATTCCGCGTTATTTAAACTTTTATTTTTCAATATGGGTGTAAAAATATTGATCTTAGGGCTGACTTAACCAGCTGTTATACCCATTACATGCCCTTCAGGTACTTAAATATTTGAAGGTAAGAAAAAAACTGAATTATTTTAACAGTGCAAAATAAACTCACGAAACTTTATTATCAATCATTATTTACATGATGTCAAACTTCAAATTCAATCTCACAAAGGTTACTTAATTTTATCATATCAAAGTTCATTTCTCCTCTGAGAGGTCAAAAACTTATCAATCCTATAAAACTTACAACACGAAATAAGAAATAAAAATACCAAAACTATGTCTATAACTCAGCTTCCTTCTGGAGGTAGATTTCGAGTGTTTCTGCCATCTCTTTCGGCTCAGTATGGGGTGTAAATCGGGCAACAACTTCTCCTTGTCTGTTGATGACAAATTTGGTGAAGTTCCACGAGATGTCCTGGCTGAAAGATTTAGCTGGGTTGGGTTGAGCCTTCATCCATTTCCAGAGAGGGTGTGTATTTTCACCATTTACTTCGATTTTCTCGAACATATCGAAGGAAACATTGTATTTTTTAACAAAGTCCTTAATTTCTTGTGAGGATCCTGGTTCCTGTCCTTTGAACTGATTGCAAGGGAATGCGAGAATCCTCAAACCTTGTTCTTTGTATTTCTGATAAAGGGCCTGAAGCTGCTTATAGTTGGACTCAGTCAAATCGCAATTACTGGCGACGTTGACGACAATCAGAACTTTTCCTTTGTATTCTGATAGAGAAACAACATTCCCGTCAATGTCATTAGCCCAGAAGTCGTAAAAGAGTGCGGATTTCCAATCTCTTTGCTGGTCAAACTGCGCTACGTCTTGAGTTGGTCCGGCGAGAGCAAGACCAACCAGAGTCGCAAGCAAAATAGTCCACTCTGAAAAAAGTTTTTTGTTAAAAAGAAAAAGGAAAATTAAATAGAATAATCTACAATTTACATTTTAGCAATATTCTGCTTCAAAGACTGAAGACAAAAGTCTTTTGGAAGATTTCTCTCAGATCGATAGTTTTCCTGTTAGGGCAATTTGAATTTGGACCAATAGGGCGCGACGATCTATTGAGCGTGCGCGGTAGATAACTAATCATCCGATAAAGACGATTCCAGAGTCTTTTCTTACTGTTTTTTGAAGCAGAAGATCGTCAGCTTGATGCTTCTGTTTCGGCAAGCTTTTCGCTTATTTAGTTAATGTGATTTTATCTATCATGTCCATAGAATTCTTTTTAAAATTAAATTGTTTTTTTTTGCATGGAAATGGTCAATCACTTATTGTGAGATTATTAGTTATTCAGTTTAAATTAAAATAATTGGATTTTAAAAATCATGATGCTAAATTTGAAAATTAAATATCTTTAACGGCTTAGGTTAAAAATGATAATTTAAGGAATTCGTCAACTTGAAAGTCGTTCGGAATTGTTTATTTTTAGCGTCTCAAGTTTGGAATTATTGAATATAATATAAAAATAATAATAATAATAATATAATAAAAAGATAAATTTTCAACCAAGAAGATTCATTTCTACCAAAAACGATAAATTTTCGACTAAAAAAGATATTTTTTAAACTGAAAATTGAATAATTAAATTGCTAGTTAAAGAATGTTCAAACATAGAGCTGAATTTTTAATTAAAATTATGAATCTATAAAAAAAACAATTAAAAAAAAAGAGATTATCTCTTAAACCGGCAATTTTATTTTCAACCTAACAGATGAATTTTAAACTAAAATTATAAATATTTAACTGGAATACTTGAATTTTTAACCAAATTGTTGAATTTTTAAAAAGGAAAATTAACTTGCAAAGAATAAGATCATTTTCTACCAAAAAAAGAAATCGATTTGTAACAAAAAATGTGTATTTTCAACGAAATGGTTGAATTTTCAATCAAAAAAAAAAATTATCCTCCAAACTGCTGAATTTTGAACCACTAAAGATTAATTTTTAACCAAAAATGGAATGATTTAATTTTCTGTTAAAAATCCAATTCTTAACAAAGAAAAAACGGACTTTAAGGAAAATAGTTTAATTTTCTACTGGAATAGTTCAATTCTTAGTGAAGAAAATTGATTTTCAAAAACTAGTTAGATTTTCAACCAGAGATAAATTTTCAATTAAAATTATAAATCTTTAACCAAAATAAAAATCATTTTCAGTACTTTCTTTATCTAAAACTTGGAAGAGGTAACTTTCAAATTGTGTCAAATTCTGACTTGCAACAGGGATTTTTTTAAATTTCTTTTTTCTAAATCCAAATTATAATTATTCAGAAAATTCCCGTTCCATGACAAAAATTCCATATCATCAATTCGGTTATCAAACTTAAGTCAGGGAAAAAAATCTCAGAGAAAAAAATTGCAAAAGGTTTTTCTTGTAATGAAAAATAATAAATTATGATTTTTATTTTTATGAATTATGATAATCTGAAAAATCTGCGACTGCAGATATAGTGGAAACCACTTTTCGAAATTGACAAAAATTATTAAAATAATTAAAACTTAAATTTTTCCGCGAAAAAAAGTAAATTCCCTGTTTTCAAATTCAATTCCCTGTCATTTCCCGGTTTCTTCCCTGGTCAATAAAATTCCCAGTTTCCTGGTCAAGGTGCCACCCTGATAATATTCGATTTATTATTATAATTAATAATTATTTATTTTTCAACGCTTTGAGTTCCAAATTAATAAATATAATGTGAATATAATACTAATAAAATATAACGATGATTTTGTAACCAAGAAGATTAATTTCTAACTAAAAAGATCAATTTTCAAATTAAAAAGACAATTTTTCCATCAAAAATTGAATAATTAAATTTTTATTCAAAAACTGAAAGTTCAACCAAAGAAATAAATTTTCACCAAAAATTATTTAATATTCAACTGGATAATACATATATTTTCAAATTAAAACACCAAATAATAAACAAATTTTCAACAAAAAAGTTAAATATTCGCTAGAAAAAACTCCTATTCATAAAAAAAGAAGTTTTTAATACAATAGCTCATATTTCAAACACAGAAATATTTTGAAATATGTCTAAGTGTTTTCAAGTATTGCCTTAAAATTAATTTTTTAATTAAAAAATCCAATGTTCTAAAATTAACAAAGAAGAATACGATAATTGAAAAAGTAAGAAATATTTGTCGAAGTTGTTTAAAAAGTTATTTTGTAATAAAAATCACATAGCACTGAAAGCTATATACTTTTTATCTGAAGACCAAAACATTTTTTATAAGATTTAAGTTAACAGAAAAAATAGTTCGGAGCCTAAACAATCTTGAAATTTAAAAGCAAAATCCTAAAAATGAACTTTTCTTTTTAGATTTATCAATTTTTGTCTTGACTATATATATCAGAAGTTTAACAGTAAAATATTTTGTATTAGCTTTGTTTTGCCTACGTGATTTTGAAAAAAATCTAAAACTTTAAACTGCAAAACACTCCAGACTCTATTAACAAAAATGTAAATTGAAATTTCAGAAATTGTGGAGAAATCTATAGTAATATACAACGAATCTTATAAAGTTATTAAAATAATAAAATAAAATTAATAAAATTCTGAATAAATTAAAAATGCCCTTTAACGTGAAGCATTCAAATTTCACTACAAATTTCTTTTAAATTAAAAAAAAAAACAAGAATCAAACGATCAAATTTGGACAGTAAAACATTTTAATTAGTCTTTGGTTTTTAATTTATAAGAATTTTATACTTAAATATTATTTACTTAATTTTTTTATAATATGATACAAATTTATCAAAATATTAATTCTTTTTTTAAACATTCATAGTAAATATAATTACCAAACAGAAAAATTCCCCAAATTTCACATTACCGAGAAAAATAAAACTACCGAAATTAATTAGAAAAAAAAAAATTTCGAAAGTAAAAGTTGATGAAACTAGGAAAATCAAGAAATTTCCGAAACTTTGAAAAACGAATTTTAAGAATTCCGATATTTCGAATTAACGAGAATCGCAAATTCGACTTTTTTTGTGTAAATTATTATTTTAGCTGAAAATTCAACTGTTTCAGTAAAAATTCTTTATTTAAATTGAAAACTAATCCTCTTGGTTGAAACTACGTGTTCCTTGGGTTGGAAATTTCACTACTTAGTTGAAAATCAATTTTTTTACTGAAAACTTAAAAAATCATATTTTGAGTTACAAATTCAACTTTTTGAAGAAAAATTGGCCTTTTCGTTGAAATCTAATTTAAAATGTATTTCAGTTGAAAATTCATTTGTTTGGTTGAATATTCGATTTTGTTCTTGCTGTTAATTAATTTCGATAATTTCTTGTTTTCCAATTTCCTCTTTTTGGCTCGAACATGCAACTGTTTGATTAAAATTTACTTTTTTCTGATCGAAAATAATTAATAATAATTAAGAATTTTAAAATTGTACAGAAAATAAGACATTTTTCCCAAATTAATATAAAGAAATCTTTTGATTTAATAATTTAGAATCAATAAAAAAATCATCAAAATACACTTTTTCAATTTTTGGTTAAATTGATTCAAAACACACAAAATTCTTAATTTAAAAAACTCTAAGAACAAATGTTTAATTTTTAATAAATTTTATATGCCAATTTATTCTTAATAATTTGAAACTTTGAATTAAAGTTATTTCTTTTAAAGTTGAAAGTTTCTAAAAGAAATTGATGAAGAATGTAACCTTCTCGAACATTTAACCTCCAGACTTGAAATTAAAATTGTTAAATTTCGAAACTCCAGATTCCAAAGTTTTTTCAAAAATAGAAAAAACGTATTTTTTAAAATAATATAAATTTATCAAAACATTAATTCTTTTTTAAAATATTTATAGTTTTTTGTCTTACCGAAGATAAAATTATATGGGATGACATAATTTTTCCAAAAAATAAATTTTCGGGATGTTGAATATTAAACTACCTACCAAAAATAAAACTATAGAAATAATTGAGCTAAGAAATTCAAATGATGTAAAAAACAAAAAGTTTATGAAATTAGAAAAATGAAGAAATATTTGCTCGAATAATAATAACATATTATCGGTAAGCGTAGACAAATTAACATAAAATCTAACCTCGAATCTAACCTCGAATCTTAACATATAAGTATCCTCGGAGGCCACATTGCTGAGCACTAACCAATATTTACCGGTCATTAATCTTTGGCATTGAGTCCCATTTCAAAAAAATAAAAATCTTTCCTCTAGCTAATACTGAAATTTGCATTTTCTGAATATATTGTTTATATTATTGTTATTTTAAATTCAAAGAATAATTTTAAAAACATTTAAATATATTTAAAAATGTTATTTCTTTGATAGAAATATTGAATTCTTTTATTTTTAATAAATAAATAATATCGATTAAAAAAACACATTTTTTAATTGTTTAAATTCGGAAATTTTCTAGTTCGGATATTTCATTGTTCGGCAAGTTTTCTGTCGGGAATTTTCCGAAACGGGATTTGTATATTTTGGCAATTTTATAATTTCGGGAATTTTATTTTTCTGGTTTTTTCAGTCGTCCAAAACTGTCGAAATATAAAAATTCAGAATTTAAATGACTAAACATTGAAAAAAACTGTTTATTAAAAAAAATAATAATAATCAAATATTATCAAACATTTTTTTCTGTTTAAAATTTTTTAAATTATTATTTGAGTTTGAATTAACAATAATTAAAAAAAAAATTATGCAAAAATAAATTTAAAAACACATGCGCTGAGAAAGAAAAAATGTTTCTTTACTTCTTTATCTGGAAGTTTCTCTTTTTTCTCAAATAAATAATACGATTTTTAACAACTGTTTTTTGTAATTAAAAAAAATACTATGAACAATTTCAAACAAAATTGTTCATCCCGAAATACACTTTCCAATTAATATTATTTCAAATTAAAATCATAATTTTAAAAACTTTGAAATTGGAAACAAATTTCTTTGATAAAAATACTCAATTATTTCATTTTTATTAAATAAATAATATTTATTAAAAAACAATTTTTTAATTTTTTAAGTTTTGGAATATTATAATTCCAATATTATAATATCAATTTTGCTTTCTACTTTGCAAGATTACCAAGTTTTAGAAAAAAAGTCGAGAATGTTTAAAAGATATTTAGATGGTTTCGAAGTTTATTTAGATATTTTTTTAATTTTAGGGAAAATTGGAATCATTTTAAAAGAAATATTGACTCTTCACAAGTTTTAAAAATATTAAAAAATAATGAAAAACTTGTACGGATTTAAAAAAACTTTAACAAAATATTGATTTTTGAAGATGTATATCGAAATGATTTTGAAAAATCATTTAAAATGTGACAAGAATCGCCCTAAAGTCTTGCAAATTTTCCTAAGAATTTTAGGAAAATTTGTTTTATTCACTTATAACTTTCAAACATTATTTTAAAGCTTCTAGTTATGGTTTCAAATCTTTTTCAAAACCTCCATTTATAAACATCTTTTACAGTTTAAAATTCCTTTTCAAATATTTTAAACATTTCTTATATTCACTTGTTTAAAAATTTTTCTTTAATATTATCAAATGAAATATTATGCTTTAAAATCTTCTACTTGTTTTCTAAATGTAAGGAAATCTTTTGAAATGTTCTCAATATTTATTTTTCAAAATGAAAAATCATAAAAAGGTTTCCCACCATTTTTTTTCATACATTGACATTTTTTAAGTCTTCTAATAATTTAAAATTAATCAAATTTGTCATTATATTCTTTATTTACATTTGCAAAATTTTAAAAATGTTCTTAAGACCTTACAGATTCTTCTTTGACAATTTTATAAATCGTTTGAAATCTTTTTAAATGTTCTTTTAAACTTAATTTTACAAAATAAAATATTTTATTCAAATTTGTTCTAAAATAAAATTTTTATTTTAACAATGGTTTTCTCTAATTATTTTTTTATTTCAAAATCTATTATATATTTATACCATTAAAATATAAAATGAAAAAAAGGACCTAATGAAAATTAAACATGTATTTATTTCAATTAATAATATAATAAATAATGAAATATATTTAAATTTCCCCAAAAATGTAGTGTTTAGTATTATCTAGAGGAAAGATTTTTATTTTCCGGAAAATGTGGCGGAATTCCAAAGTTTAATGATATGTAAATATTATTTTGTTCTCGTCAATAAGACCTCTCCGAGGCTACTTATCTGGTTTTGTTTGATGTTAAATAGTAAATGTTTTCGCCCACTGATATGATGCTATTATTATTCTAACAAATATTTTCCTATTATCATCAACTTGTATTTGATAAATTTTCCACAAAAGGTACTTTTTGAACAAAACAGTTGAATTTTTTATTTAAAAAAATGAAATTTCAAACAAAAGTTATGAATATTAATTTACAACCAAAGAAAAACCGTACTGGCAACAAAGAAAATTTTAATTTGAAAAAAACAGTTAAATTTAACAAAGAAATACGAACATTTTAAAACAAAAGAATTGAATTTTCAATCCATAAAGATGAATTCTCAACCAAATCGTTAGATTTTTAAAACCAAAAAATATGTATTTTTCACCAAGATTACTTTCTTACCAAAAAATAATAACCAAAAAAATAGTTGAATTTTTAACAAAAAAGGATAATTTTTCAACCAAAAATAAGAAAGATACATCTGCAGTTTAAAAAATTAAATTTAAATAACAAAAAAATAAATTTCCAATAAGTAAATATTTTTCAGTCAAGAAAGAAAAAAAGGTTCATGAAAAATTATGCACTTTCAAGCCAAAAGACTTTTCGAGATTTTACAGTGTCGGGAATATTATTTTTCGGAATTTTTCAGTCGTCCCATTAAATTTTATTAATTTGTTATTTCCAATTTATAAAAAATATTTTCCAAAATAATCCAAAATACTACATTTTTTCAAATAAAAGTTCCCAAATAATAAAATTACCCACAGTTTGTAACATTACCGAATTTAAAAATTCCCGACAGAAAATTACAAATCAATGAAGTCTCCGAAATAGCAAATTCCCGAATTTAAGCCACCAAAAACATTATTTTTTCATAAATATTATTTATTTATTTAAACACAATCATATATTTGTATGAAAGATATTTTTTAATTACTGATTTATCTCTGTTTTTTTCAATCAAAATTTTTATTTTAAAGAAGGTTTTTTCTAATTTTTTTAAACATTATGCACATTTTTAAAACCAAAATTTTTGTAGCTAGAAATACACATTTTTTAGTATAACACGCATTTTTTAACATTACAATTTTTTACAAAAATATTTAACTTGTATTTTTATTAACTAAATAATATTTATTGTAAAACAATTTTTTAATTGTTTACATTTGTGATTTTTCTATTTCTGATAATTTATAGTTTTCGACTATTTTCTGCCCGGAATTTTATTATGGGAAAATTTTCCAATTCGGGAATTTTATTTGTAAATTTTCCAAATTCGGAAATGTGTCAGGTATTTTCTAGTTCAGATATTTTGTATTGGGAATATTATTATTTCGGGATTCTCTGATTACGGTTTTGACCATTTCGGGATTTTTATTATTTGGGAATTTTCCGATTCCGAAATTTTACATTTCAGGATAATTCAGTTGTCCCATATTATAAGCTTTTGGGAAATTTTCCAATTCAGAAATTTTCAAATTTTGGGAATTTCATTTTTCGAGTTATTTTAAAGTTGAATAATTTAAAACATAATACCGGAAAACACTGTGGACTCACAAAACTCGAGATTTCAAATCAAAATAAACACAATACCACAAATTGCCATATCAATTATATATTCGAGAATTTTCCGAAACGGCAATTTTGAAGTATCGTAAATTATATTTTTTCTGGATTTTTCAAGTGCGGATAATTTCTTTTTCTGTAATTTTTCAATTCGGGAATTTTCTTGATTCGAGAATTTTCTAGCTCGGATATTTTATTATTCGGTCATTTTCTATCGAGATTTTACCAATTCAGGTTTTATATATTTTGGAAATTTTATAACTTTTCTTAATCGAGAATTTTCCAATTCGTGAATTTCATAGTTTCGGGAACTTTCTTTTTTTTAAGGTGGGGGGGGGGGATTTTCCAGTTCTGATATTTTATTATTCTGTAATTTTATAATTTCGGAAATTTAACAGTGTCGGGAATTTTCTAGTCCAGATATTTTGTATCGGGAATTCCCTAATTTTGGGAATTTAATCTTCGAGAATTTGCCAACGGTGTAAGGAATTTTCTAGTTCAGATATTTTAATTAAAAAATTTCACTATAGGGGAATTTTCCAATTCGGGACTTTTTATTTCTAGAATTATTATTCAAAAATTATGAAATTCGGGAAATTTACAGTGTCAGGAATTTTCCAGTTCGGATATTTTTTATCGGGATTTTTCCAATTCCGAATTTTTATATTTCGAAAATTTTATTATTCCGGGAATTTTATTATTCGAGAATTTTCAAATTTAGGAAATTTACTGTGTCGGAAATTTTCCGTTTCAGATGGTTTGCATCGGGAATTCTATTATTAGGGAATTTTCTAATGCGAGTTTTTATAAATTCGGGAATTTTCTATAGTTCAGATAATTCGGAAATTTTATTTTCATGAATTACCGACGATAATTCGGTAATTTTATTTTTCGGGATTCATCAGTCGTCCCTAATTTAATATTTTAAAGTGGAATAATTTTAAACATAACATTTTCTTTCCACTGAAGAGAATCGTTAGAACTAAACACAGATCAGTGACCCCATCTCGGAATTTTGACCGCAAATCACTGTTAACACACAAAACTCGAGATTTCAAATGCAAATGAACACAATACCAAAAGTTTCCATATTATTAAAAAAAAATTAAATTAAAAAAATATACTTTTATTAAATATGATAAATTTTGAATAAATGAATAAATTCGAAAAATCGACTTACTCATCATTTTGCTAAATATTTTAGTCTCCTTCAGTCTACAGTTGTCCACTCGTCTATGATAAAAAAATCAGAAATTTCCCAAGCAGAGATGATCCTCACAGTTCGAGAGTTCTTACAAGAATTAATTGGTTGCGACCTTTCACTAAACTGGAAACTGAAGAATGAACAAGTTTCCTACTTCTAACTCCTCCTTTATTCATTCACGCATATATATATACGCAGGTTACTGTTATCTAATTCTTATTGGAAAACTCACGTTCAAACTTGATTACGAGCATGCGCACAATGTCCAATGTAAAGTGCTGATCCTGACCAATTTTCGGGGGTTTAGGAGGGGGTGATAGTGAATTTACTTCAACAAATGTATCTGGAATTCCTTTCTTTAACTTGAAATTAAACTATTCTGTTTTTAATTGAAAATTTACCTTTTTTCAGTTTAAAATTCATTAATTTTGTTAAAAATTGATCTTTATTGATAGAACTTAACCTTTTGGCTGGAAAATTCCATAAAGAATTATCATATTTGTTTGAAAATTTATGTGTTTTATTAATAATTATTCTCTTTCTAGCTACATATAATATTTTTAGTATAGAAATTTATTTATTTCTCTGAAAATTAAACTTTTACGTTAAGAATTGATTTTCCTTGCTTAAAAACTATTATCCAGTGCGAACAAAATTTGGCGACGTCTTTACGACATCGCTACGACATCTTTACGAAAACTTTACGACATCCTATGTCCATCCCAGTGGGCACAATATTTAGCGACGTCTTTACGACATCATTACGACATCATATGTCAATTCCAGTAGGCAAAAAATTTGGCGACGTCTTTACGACATCGTTACGACATCTTTATGACATGTTTACGACATCATATGTCCATGCCGTTTCGATGTCTTTGTGATATCGTAAAGACATCATTAGATCATACGACTTATTTACGATATCGTAAAGACATTGAAACGACGTGGACATAGGATGTCGTAAAGTTGTCGTAAAGATGTCGTAACGATGTCATAAAGACGTCGCCAAACTTTGTGCCCACTGGATTTTCTCTATTTGAAAATTAAGCTATTATCTTTTTTTTTAAGTACATTTTTTTAACTAGAAATGTAACTAAACTTAAGGTTGACAATTTTGTATAGACATTTAATCTTTTTAGCAAAAAATTCATTTATTTGGTTGAAAAATTAACTTTTTCGTTAAAAATGGATTTTATTTGCATAAAAACTATTTTCTCTAACTAAAAATCAAGCTATTATATTTTTTTGATAATAATTTTTGTAGCTAAAAATGTAACTAAACTTGAAGTTCAAAAATTTTGTTATAGAAATTAAATATTTTTAGTAGAGAATGTATTTATTTAGTAGAAAATTTACCTTTTACATTAAAAATTGTTTTCATTTTCTTAAAGACTGTTTTCACTAACTGAAAATTAAGCTAATATATTTTTTTTTAATTTATCAGTTTTGGTAAAAAATATTCCTTTTTCGCAGAAAATTAGTTTTTTTTTAAAATTAGTTTTTTAACTATTAATTTAACTAAAGATACGTTTGAACATTTTTTTATATACACTTAATCTATTTAGTAGAAAATTTATTTATTTGGGGAAAATTTAACTTTTACGTTGAAAATTGATTTTATTTGCTTAAAAAATATTTTTTCTAACTGAAAATTAAGTTATTATATGTATATTTTTTAATGGATTTTTTGCTAAAAATTTAACTAAACTTCACGTTAAAATTTTTGTTATAGGCATTTAATATTTTTAGTAGAAAATTGATTTATTCAGCTGAAAATTTATATTTTACGTAGAAAATTGATTTTATTTGCTTGAAAAACTATTTTCTCTAACTCAAAATTAAGCTTTTATATATTTTTTTAATTTATCATTTTTTGAAGAAATTATTCCTTTTTTGGAAGAAAATTAGTTTTTTTTTAATAAAATTTTTTTTTCAGCCATAAATTTACTCAAACTTAAGTTTGAACATTTTTTATATACATTTAATCTATTAAGTAGAAATATTAATTTTTACGTTGAAAGTTGATTTTATTTGCTTGAGGAATATTTTCTCTAACTGAAAATTAAGCTATTATATTTTTTATAATACATTTTTTTAGCCAAATATGTAACTAAACTAGATGCTCAAAAACTTTGTTATAGAAATTAAATATTTTTAGCAGAAAATTTATTTATTAAGTAGAAAATTTAACTTTACATTAAAAATTGATTTTATTTGCTTAAAAAGTGTTTTCTCTAACTGGAAATTAAGCTCTTATATTTGTTAAAAAATTTATCATTTTTGGTCAAAATTATTTCTTTTTTGGAAGAAAATTAGTTTTTTTAAATTAGCTTTTTAACTATAAATTTAACTAAACTTAAGTTTAATTATTTTTTATATATATTTAATCTATTTAGTAAACAAATGATTTATTTGGTAGAAAATTGATTTTATTTGCTTAACAACTATTTTCTCTAACCAAAGATTAAGCTGTTATATTTTTTCGAAAATTTTTCATTTTTTGTAAAAATTTTTCCTTTTTTGGAAGAAAATTAGTTTTATCTTATTAAAAATCAGTTTTTTGGCTATACATTTAACTAAACTTAAGTTGAACATTTTTATATACATTTAATTTATTTAGTAGAAAATTGATTGATTTATTTGGTTAAAAATTAAACTTTTTTACGTTCAAAACGCTTCAAAAAAATTCAGGCGTATTTCTTGGCTGATTACAAGAACTTTTGGAAAATGGTTCACAAAAAAAAATAGGCACGAAAAATCTGGTTTTTTTTTGTTTAAACTGCATTTTGGGATAATAAATAAATTTTTTGAGGAATTTCATTGGCACCGTCGGAAAGAGGAGATCTTAAGCAATAAAAATATATGTGTCTCAATTTTTTCTAGTGTCGAATAGTCTTAGTTATTGGCCGTTGAAAAGCAGTGTACCGGTAGTGGCGTTTTGGCCGTTTAAGGGTTAACGCCGAATTTTTATATATACATTTAATCTTTTTAGTAGAAAATTGATTTATTTCGTTGAAAATTTTAACTTTTACGTTGAACATTTAATTTATTTGCTTAAAACCTATTTTATTTGACTGAAAATTGAACTATTATATTTCTTTTTTATTTATACTTTTCAGTTGAAGTTCATTGATTTTGTTAAAAATTTATGTTTTTTCGTAGTAAATCAACCTACTGGTTAAAAATGCCATCAAAAATTAAAATATTTGTTTGAAAATTCATTTATTCTGTTAAAAATTATTCTTTTTTGGCAGAAAATTAGTGTTTTTATTGAAAATTAATTTTTGTGAGTAAAAATATAACCAAACTTGATGCTGACATTTGTTTATATACATTTAATCTTTTTAGTAGATTAAATAAATTTATTAAATAATTAAAAAGATAAAAAAGACCATTAAAAAGATTTATTTGATTGAAATTTTACTTTTTCGTTGAAAATTGATTTTATTTGCATGGAAACTATTTTCCCTAACAGAAAATTAAGCTAAAATTATATTTGTTTTGAAAGATTATCTTTTTCAGTAAAATATTTAATGATTTTTTGGAAAATTGATCTTTGTTATTAAAAAATTACCTTTTTTGGTGGCAAATTTTATGAAAAATTAAAATATTTGTTTGAAAATTTATGTATTCTGTGAAAAATTATTAATAAATGAATTATTATTTATTTGGTTAAAAATTTAACTTAGACATTGAAATTTTTATTTTTGTTTGCTTAAAAATTATTTTCTCTAACTGAAAATTAAGCTATTATATCTTTTTTTTTTAATGTATACTTTTTGGTTGCAAATTATCCAGTTTGTATAAAATTCTATCAAAAATTAAAATATTTGTTTGAAAATTAATGTGTTTTTTTTTAATAATTATTTTTTGGCAGAAAATTAGTATTTCATTGAAAATTAATTTTGATGACTACAAATTAAACTAAACTTGACGTGGCAATTTTTTCACTATCTCATCCTATTAAAAAAAAAACGATTTTCACGAAGGTGTCTTTCTGTCTGTAATCTGTATCATGTAGGTTCGATAACTTTCGAAATTTGAAATCCAATTAATAAAAATTTTACTACTTTTGTTTAAATTATATAGATTTTTATTTAAAATTAAAATCTTTTTTGTTGAAATATTAAAAATCATAGTTTTTATTGAAAGTGCATCTTTTTAGGTTGACAATTTAACTATGGTTGAGAGTTGAACTACTTTGTTACAATTTTTTTTTTAAATTTAAATTTCATATTTTCGTGTTGAAAATTCACTTAATTGGTTGAAAATACAACTATTTAATTAATTAAAAATTAACAATCTTATTAAAAATTATTAATTGAAAATTTGACTGTTTTGTATAAAAATGGTATTTTTTGTTTGAAAATTCAACTACTTGGTTAAAAGTTTAATTACTTTGTTAAAAATTGGTTGAAATGTGATTATTTAGTTAAAAATTCTTTTTTTCTAATTATTAATTTTTTTGATTGAAAATTAAACTATTTCATTTGACTATTCATCACGTAAATTGAAAATTCATCTCCCTGATTAAAAATTTAATCATTTTGTTTAAAGTTTCAAATATTTTGTTAAAAATTCATCTCTTTTGGTAGAAATGTAAACCTTTTTGTTTAAAAATGCAACTATAATTTACAAATTAATTTTTTTAGTTTAAAATTTAAATATTTATTTAAAAGTTTATGTATTTTTTTGGAAAATAGTCTTTTTCGCTGGAAAATCAATCCTCTTGATTGAAAATTTATCTTTTTGGTTGCAGATTTATGTCTGTTGTTAAAAAATCGAGTTAAAAGAAACGTTTCTAACTTTTTATTTGCTGCGTTAATGTGGGTCTCAATGTTAAATGAAAAAAAAATAAAAGGGAGTTTTAAAAATCGGAGACAGGTGCAAGGTCTAGGATAAACCGGTTGTTTAGTCATTTCTACCTTTTTTTACCTATTTTCTTTTTAGATGTTGATGACGAGAAGCCGGTAGGAATCCGGTTTTATATCCCACATGCCAAATTGTTTTGTTCGTGCAAAATTTATTGTATCGCTAAAAAACCAATTAATTAATTAATTATTCAGGATTATGAATCACCAGATTTTCCCAGTTAATTAAAAAAACCTTGATATTCGTCTTGCTTGTTCAAGTGTCTAAAAAGTGAAATGGAACTTTTTCTAATCTTAAAAATTCTTTGATATATCAGTAAAAAATTATAGGTTGATAATAATTTTAACTACTTTCGTGACAACATTTTTTGTAGTTTATTTTTACTTCGTTTTAAGTTTCTTAATGATTTATTAAAAAATACTGCCGAAAATTTCGAAATTCAAAATAATTTTTGTTTCCTATAACTTTCTAGGGCTTTCTTCAATTTAAAAACGAAAATTTTAAGAATTAAAGAAAAACAAGAATCCAACGATCATATTTCTGAATTGAAATGTTTTTTTTTTCTAAATAATAAAAAAAGGGAATTTATTAATTTGTTTAAAGTTTTTTAACATTTGAATTCGAGGTTAAATTAAATTGTATGCCTTTTCTCAACACTTTTGAAAATCTTTTTCAATTTTCTGAAAAAATTAATTTTTTAAACAAAATGTTATCGAACATTTGCCTACGAATCTTAAAAAATTGTAGTCCTTTTGAAATTTTCCAAATTGTTTTTGGAAAATTCTGGAATTCTTTAAACAAATTTTAAAATAATATCTTCTAATTAATTTTTTTAAATATGTAAATTATTTGTTAAATTTTCCCACAAAACTTAAGAAAATTTGTTAAGAAAATATTTAAAAATTGCCTTAAATCTTCGGGATTCTGTTTTAACAATTTTGGAAATCTTTTGAAACATTTTGAAATTTTATTCTTTTTGAAGATTTCAAAATTCATAAAAAGCTTCTTTTTCTAAATAATCAAAATTCTTAATTAAAAAAAGAATATTTTGACATCTCTCTTTTTATTATCTTGGAGCTTTCAAATTTCTTAAAAAGATTCTTTTTTTTCAAAATCTTCTAAAACCTACATTTAAAAAAGTTTTAGTTTCTAATACGTGCAATTTATTTTTAATCTTTTCAAAACTTCTGAAATTTCTTAATATCTTCTAATACGAATCGTATTTTTCTTTATATTTATTTTTAAATTTTATAAAATGAAAAAATTGCCTTAAATATTACAATTTTTTTTTAATTTGAAAATCTTGTCAAATGTTTAAAAATATATTTTTTCAAATTAATTTTTCAAGATAAAAAATCACTTTAATATTCCCACGAATTTTTAATACTTCTAAGCCTTCTAAATATAATTTCTTTAATATCTTCCAGATTCTTTTTTGAAAATTTTACATTAAATCTTTGTTTCAAATTTTCACAAGAAACTTAAGAACATGTTTTTTATTCTCATGGAACATTTTAAAATTCTTAACAAGATTCTTTTTTAACATATTCCCATATCTAAATTTAAAAAAATGTAACCTTCTAAGCCTTCTATGTATCTTACAAAATTATTCTAATTTTTTCCTAAATTTTAAATAAATTTTCCAAAATTAAAAAAATTACCTTAAAATCTTTCAGATTCGTGTTTGACACGTTTGGAAATCTTTCAAATTTTTTTAAAAATATTTTCTTAAAATTATTTTTTTAAATAAAAAATCATTCAAAATTTTCTTCGAAATCTGAAGACATTTTTTGAATTCTCTTCAAGACTTTGAAAATTCTTAAAACGTTTTTAATTTTTTTTTAAATTGTAGGAAATCATTTGAAATCTTTAGCAATCTTTTTTACTTTTCTCACAGGATAATTTTGTCAAAATAAAAAATCATTTACAATTTTCTCTGAAATTTTAAGAATTTTTTTTTTGTTTTCTTAGAACTTTTTAAAATTATAAGAAGAAAATTTAATGAAATTCAAGGATTATCTATGAGAATTATCTATGAGTAATCTGAATGAATTAAGAATGAATCATAGTAAGGTTCGTAATACTTCAAACAATTTTTGTGGAATGAACACCTTATCAAATTTATGTTATATTCCAGAAAGATTTAAAATTCAAAACAAAATTAAATCTGGTGTTTTCAAATATATTGTTAGTGAATACATATTTGATTTCTTGAAAAATTCCACTGTTTTTGTTCTCCAAATCGTGAATAATTCTTAAATAATTGATTTTTAATTGTGAAGATAGCAAACACAATGAACAAAAAATGGCATTACTTCCTAATTGAGTAGAAAAGTTTGAAAAGATTCAGAATAATAGATAAGATAGAGTGGCATGTGATAAAATATGAAAAACAAATATAAAACCAATTTTATAGTTGGAAAATTACCGAAATTATAAAATTTTTGAAATATAAAAATCCCGAATTGTAAAATTTCCGAACAATAAAATTCCTGACAAATTCCCAAATTTTCCACAAAATAGTTGTTTTATTGAATACAGCAATATGAATTTTCAAAGAAAAATATGATTTTTTAACTACAAATTTAAAACAAAAAGTTGAATTTGATATTAAAATTATAAATATGCAATAAAAAATTTTTTAATAAAGTAATTTAACTTTAACTGGAACAAAAAGTAGAATTATTCCCGAATAATAGAATTTCCGAAAAACAAGAAACGACTGCAAAATCTGCCGAAAAATAAAATAGTCGTACTCTAAAATTTCTGAATTCAAAAATTCCCAAATAATAGTTTTCTTGAAAAAGAAGAAGCGTCTAAAAAATCCCTGAAAAATCAAATTCCCGAATTTTCTACAAAATAGTTGTTTTATTGAATACAAAAATATGAATTTAAAAAAAAAAAATTTTTTTACTACAAATTTAAAACAAAAAGTTGAATTTGATATTAAAATTATAAACATTCAATCGAAAAAACAAATTCAGCTTTAACTGGAACAAAAAATAGAATTATTCTCGAATAAAATTTCCAAAAAAGCAGAGAAGTATAAAAAATCTCCCGAAAATAAAATTGTCGTACTCTAAAATTCCTGAATTCAAAAATTCTCAAAAAATAAATTTCTTGAAAAGGAAGAAGCGACTACGAAATCCCTGAAAAATAAAATTTCCGAATTTTATTCAAAATAGTTTTTTTTTAATACAAAAATATGAATTTTCAAACAAAGATATGATTTTTTACTAAAAATTAAAAATAAAAAGTTTAATTTAATATTAAAATTATAAACATTCAATCGAAAAAAAAAACAAATTTTGAATAAAGTCATTCAACTTTAACTGGAACAAAAAGTAGAATTTTTATATAGAAAAAGTAAAATTCTATAAGTTATAAAATTATCGAAATATAAAAATCCCGAATTGCAAAATTCCCGAATAATAAAATTCCTGACAATTCAAAATATTATTGAATTTGTAAAATTCCTAAAAATGAAATTTCCTAAAAAGAAAAGACGACAGAAAAATTGCCGAAAAATAAAATTTCCCGAAAATTCGTAATTTTACCGAATTTTAAAAATCCCGAAAAATTAAATCCTAATAAGTTATAAAATCGTCGAAATATAAAAATCCCGAATTGGAAAATTTCCGAGCAATAAAATTCTTGACAGTTCATAATATTTTAGAATTTAAAAATTCCCGAAAAAGAAAAGATGACCGAAAAATCCCCAAAAAATAAGGTTCCCGTCATGCTCGAATCCCAGAATAATAAAATTTACGAAATATAAAAATCCTGAATTGGAAAATTTCCAAATAAAATTTTCGAACAGTTTATAATTATTACCGCATTTATTTAAAATTAAAAAAAAATATAAAAAAATGTATTTCCAGATGATGAATTTTGTCATAAAATGAGCATAGTAATTAAAAAAACATTTTAAAAACACTTTCTCAAAAATCCGATTTTTAATTTAACAATAAGAAAAAAATAAAATGAAATTTCGAGATAAATCAGTGCTGAATTAAATCCTGCAAAGTTTGTTTAGGAAATATTTACGTTTGGAGAAAATTGAGGAAGAATTTTTTTATCTCTAGCCTTTGTGTTTTTCTATTTGTTTTTTAATAAAATCTTTTATACAATTTTTCTGATTTTAAATGCAAAACATAAATTGTAGAAACTGAAAATTAAAGAAAGTTTCATTAAAAAATTGGATTATTGAATTTTTAATATTTAAAATATATTTATTAAAAAACAATTTTTTATTGCTTTTTTCAGGAATTTTGCAGTATCAGGAATTACATTTTTCAGAATTTGTCAGTTTTCCCAATTAAAATAATTATAAAACTGGTTTTTTCATCAATATTTATTTAATAAAAATTCAAGAATCAAATATTTATATGAAATGAAATATATTTAGCACTGATTTAAATAATATGAAAAAAATATATTTTTTCATTTAGTGATATTTTATATTTAAGCAATAATTAAAAAGAAACCTTAAGCCTTAAACGAAAGATTTCTTTGATAAAATTATTTTTGATTATTGTATTTTCTATAATTAAATAATATGTATTAAAAAACTATTTTTTATTGATTGAATTTAGAAATGTTACCGTTCTGGGAATTTCATTGTCCGGGATATTTCAGTTCTCTCAATTTAAACAATTAAAAAATAGTTATATAATATGTATTATTTTTTATTAAAAAATACAAATCAAAAATTCGATTTTTGAACACGTTTTTTGTAATTAAAAAAATAATATACACATTTTCAAACAACAGTTTTTATTAAGAAATATGTATTTTTTAATTATTATTATTTAAAATTGAGGCAATAATTGGAAAAAACATTAAAAAAGTGTTGGATCAAAATATGAAATTATTTTATTTTTAATAAATAAATATTTCATAATTCGGAAATTATCTGCCGGAAATTTGATTATAATTTTCCAATTAGGGATATTTGAGTCGTCCTTTAAATTTTTCCAAACGTAAAAAAGATTATTTTTGAAAATATTTAAGTACTTAAAATCTTTCTCTGATTTTAATTTTAATTTTTTAATATTTATGTAGAAAATTGTTTCCTTAAATAGTCAGTTTCATAGATAGCGAATTAAAACAATTTCCTTGTACGTGTTCTCAAATTTCCTTTGTGCATCCACACCTTAACTATAATTTTTTACTTAACCTGATTAAGCATGTCCATTCCATATGATTCAGCATGGAAAATGATTATTACATAGTTTTCATATCTATTTTTGTTTAACACGTTTTACGAATTTTTAAGATAATTATGAAATATGTGGATATTATTAATTTAACAGCAATAAATATTCTAGAATAAAAGCTACGAAATTGATATGATTATTTAATTAAATAATAAAGTAATATTGAAAATTAAAAATTTGGTTGGCTTTAAATATTTTCCAGATTTTTTTCTGTAGTTTTAGAAATCTTTTGAAATATTTTGACGTCCTTAAAACTATTCTTTGAAAATTAATATTCAACACATCTTTTAAAATATGTTTTAAAATAAATCGAAATTTAGAAATATTTTGAAAGGTGCCGAAATCTTTTAAAACTTCCTTTAAGCATGGATATTTAAAAAAATATGTTAAAAAAATTTGCCAGTAATCTTAAAAAAATATTGCTATTCTGTTGAAGTCTTGAAATATTCTTAAAACGCTTCTAAATTTTTCTTCGAAATCTACAATATTCTACATTTTGTTTTACATTTTTTATCTTTTAAAATTTATAAATATTTTTCAATATTTTTCAAACTTCCAAGTTTCAATTTTTCCCAATTTTTTCAATGCCTTCAAAAAAAAGTTTAAAAGGATTCGAATTGTTCCTAATTTTTTTTCAGAAAAATTGAGAAAAAAATTACTTTAAAACAATTCTTTAAATATTGACATTAAAAAAAATCATTGAAAAAATGCATAGCAACCATAAGAAAATTTCGTAATGCAGTCGAAACGTTGAAAAATTCTTTAAATGCTTCTAAATTTGTTTTCAAAATCTTCGTAAATCCACATTCTGTTTCACATTTTTTATTTTTACAAATTAAACTATTTTTTATCTTTTAAAAATTTCTAAATCTGCTATTTATTAGATTATTTCTCGACTTTTTTGGAATTCGTTTAACATTTTTTTACTCCGCTTAAATTTTCTGTTAAAATTAATTTTTCAAAATAAAATATAAACGCTTTGTTCAGGTCTAATTTAAATCTTTTAAAATTTCAAATGATTTTTTAAATTCCTTCAAAACTTCCAATATCTTTTAAAATTTTAAATGTTTAAATTTTCTGAAAATTTCTAATGTTCTCAGATACTATAATATAATAATAATATTGTGAAAGTTTTCTAGAATTTTTAAAAGTTTCAAAATAATACAGTTTTGTTTTAAGATTCGCCAGAAGATTAAAAATGATTTTTTATTTGGAAAAATTAATTTGAAGGGAACAAATTTCAAGGAATTCAAAAAGATTTTCGAAAATTTAGAAAATAAATCTGAAAGTTTGAAAGTCATTTTCCAGAATTTAAATAAATTAAAGGATAAATCAAAAATAATTTAAAATTTAAAAAGATAAAAAATGAAAGGGTGAATGTAGATTTTTGAAGATTTCGTAAAACATTGTAGAAGCGTTTAAAGAATTTCTAAAGGTTTCAAGAGAATAAAAAAATTTCATGACAATCCTGGGAAGATTTGAAATTATTGTTTATTTAAACAAATTAACACATTTTAGAAAAATTTGAATCATATTAAAAGATATTTAGATATTTTAATCATAAAAAAATCAATAGAAATTAGAGAATATTTGAAAAAAATGTAGCATTTTTTTGAAGATTTTCAAATACAATTTTTAATATTTTGAAGAGCTTCGAAAGGTTTCAAGATAATACCGTTTTTTAAACATGCCGGGAAAAATTTTGAATGGTTTATATTAAAAAAATTAATTTTCAATGAAAATTTCAACAGATTTCAAAACGTTTAAAAATAATTCCAAAAATGTGGAAAGAGAATGTGGAAGTTTGTAAGGTAATTTTAAAAAATGTTTCAGGCTTGAAAAAATGTAGGAAAAATCTAAATCAATTTAAAAGATATTTAAACGCTTTAAAAGAATTTCAAAAATGATTAAAAATTTGAAACGATTTAAAAAAGTGGCTAATAAAATGTAAATTTTTAAAGATTATGAAATAAAATTTGTAATGCCTTTAAGAATTCTTAAGGTTTCAAGATAATACAGTTTTTCTAAGATATCTGGAAAGATTTAGAATGATTATTTATTTTTAAAAATTAGTTTTTAAAGAAATATAAACGTATTTCAAAACGTTTTTGTAAAAGCCGAAAATCTGAGAAAAGAATCTGAAAGTTTGTCAGGTAATTTCTCAAGATTAAAAAAATCTCAATTATTTTAAAAGATATTTAGAAATTTTGACAAAAATTCCAAAAATAATTTAAAATTTGTAAAGAAAAAAAAATTTGAACAAAATGTCGATTTTTTAAATTAATTATTTAAGGACACTTTTTAAAAAATTTTAAACATTTGATAATTGTTTATATGCGCAAAAAAGATTATTATGAAACAGATTTCGAAACATTAAAAATTATTTCTTAAAATTATGAAAAAGAATCTGTAAGATTTTGAGGCAATTTTTTAATATTACAGGATTTTTTGTTTATTTGTGGAAGAACTTCAATATTTTAAAGAGATATTACAAAGATGTAGAAGTTTTGAAAAGATTGAGAAATATATCAAAATTTCTAAAGATAAAAAAATGAAAAACCGAACATAAAATGTTTGAAAGGTTTTAAAACAATAAATTTATTATTATTACTATTATTATTACTAGCAGTAGCAGAAAATCCCAAATTCTTGGTAAAAAGAAAATTTTTCAAAACTGTATATAATAATTTTAAAAATGTTATAAACAAAGCAAATGTGAAAAATATAAAAGTTTTATAAAACGAATGTTTATTAATTATTTATTCATAACTAAAAATGCAAATCAAAGTTTAACATTTCAGAAAAAACCACAAATTTTCAGCACTTATCTAAGAGAAGATAATTATAAGCAGTAATAAATTGCTTCAACAACTTTTTTCATTAACTTGCATTAATTATTACATCACTTAGTGAAAATTGGACAAAAAGTTTAAAATTTCAGTAAAAAACCGCGACTGTCTGGCATTATTATCGATAACGATAGTTTATTGACAATAATAATTTGTTTAAGCCCTTTGTTTTCCTCAACTTATAAAATTATTAAGCCCCTCCATGTAAAAAGACAGACAAATAGTTTAATTTTTTTAAGTCGAAAATGTCTAATAATTTGTTTAAATTAAGTATGAACTATAGAATTCCCGAATTTAAGCCTTTAAAATCTTTTCATAAATATTATTTATTTATTAAAATCACAATAACAAAATATTTTCATACAAAAAATTATTTGTAATGTTTCAAATTTCTAAATTTATTATTTGAATTTAATATCAAAATATTGAAAAAATTTTTATCCAGAAATATCATAACAGTAATTTCAGAAAAATCAATCTTTAAAAGAAAATTGTTATAGGAATGTTTGATTATTGTATATTTAATAAACATACAATATTTATAAAAAAAAACTTTTAATTGTTCAAATCCGGGAATTGCATAATTTGGTAATTATTTGTCGGGAATTTCATTATTCGGGAATATTATAAACTGTCGGGAATTTTCCAATTCGGTAATTCGGTAATTCGGTAACCTGTTTGGCAACTTTATTATTTGGGAATTTTATTATGCAGGAAATTTCGCATTGTTACAGTGTCGGGAATTTAATTTGTTGAGATTTATCAGGCGTACCTTCGGGAATTTTCAAATTCGATTATTATTATTAAATATTTAAAAATGTCGAGAATTAAATTTTTTCGGGTTATTCAGTCATCCCATATTACCGAATTATAAAATTTCCGAATAATAAAATATTCGAAATAGAAAATTCTCGATTTTTTTCAATTATAGTTATTACAAATTCAAACAATAATTTTAGAAAATTCTAAAATTGATAATAATTTTTTTAAATAAAAATATTTGATTAATGCATTTTCAATCAATAAATTATATATATGAAGAATGGGTATTTTTTAAATTCTGAAATGTTATAAAATGGCAAATTCTCTATCGGGAATCGACCGATTGAAAAATCTCGAAAAATAAAATTCCAAAGACTAAAATTCCCGAATAGGAAAATTCCTAAATAATAAAATTTCTATATTGGAAAATTCCTTATTAATAGAATTAACAAACTATAAGATTCGTAAAAAACAAAATTTCTGAATGATGAAAAAATTTCCATATAATAAAATTTCTGAACAGTTTATGATATTATCGAATTTGAAAATTCACGCAGAAAATTACCAAAATATGAAATATCCGAACTGGAAAATTCCCGAATTTAAAATATTAAAAATTCTTTTTTATAATTATTATTCATTCATAACGTACAATAATAAAATATTTTTGTTTAAAAAATTTTATTGTAATTGTGGGATTTTTTTAGTTCGGATATCTCATAATTCGGCAATTTTCTTGAGGGAATTTTCAAATTCCGTAATATTATAAACTATCAGAAATTTTCCAATTCGGAAATTTTAATATTAAAAAATTTCCCAATTCCGGAATTTTATTATGTCAAAATTTTCCAATTCGGGATTTTTATATTTTGGGCATTTTCCAATTCAGAAACTTCACAGTGTCCGAAATTTGATTTTTCGATATTTTCCGTCGTATTAATTCTCGAACAGTCTACATTATAACTAAATTTGAAAATTGCCAAAGTACAAAATATCTAAACTAGAAATATCCAAAATATAAACAATTAAACATTTCTTATTATTAAAAAAAAATTGTATTGGGATATTTTATAATTCGGTAATTTTCTGTCAAGAATTTTACTATTCAGAAATTTTGAAAATTCGGTATTATTATAAACAATCGGAAATTTTCTAATTTGGTAATATTATGAACAGTTTTGGAATTTTATAATTCGGATATTTACCAATTCTGGAATTTTGTAATTTCGTAATTTTATTATTGGGAATTTTCCATTTCGGGAATTCTATTATTAAACATTTTTATTATTTGGAAATTTTATTATTCTGGAATTTTTCAGATTCAGACAAAAGTAATTATTTCAATTTAAAAAATGCAATGCAAATATCAACAACTGGTAATTTCTAACGTGCTTGATATTTAGCAATAAAGATATTTTTCTGATTGTTTAAAAAAAGTTGAAAAAACTAATTTTAGAATCCTTTAATTAAAATGGATCAATGGACTCGAAATTAATAATACATCTTCCGGGACTCCAATGCGCTACTTTTCACATAATGCTGTTTTAGATTATCAAAATTTTGTCCAGTTGATAATTTTTCTCAATTTCCATAGAAAATCGCAATTGTTTAGTAATATTTGTGAAAATTATTTGCCTTCAATTGGTTCCATTAAAGAAATTAAAAAATTAAAATCTACGGATTCGATTAGCCACTAATTGGTTAGTAGAAAGTTACAAATTCGAGGAATCGTGATATTTCCTAATTCAATAGAGGAAAAAGAATTATTTTGGTAAAAAAAAATATTTAGGACTATTTAATTATTTTAGAAATTTTATGAACATGGAAGACTATAAAAATAGAAAAATTTAATAAAATTACGCGATGGTGTTAAAAAATTTTAAAAACATTTATTTCTGATTGTTTAAACAAAATTAAGGAAAATAAGAATTTTGTAGACTCTTCAAATAACAATTGATCTTTTTTTTTAAATTTCTAATAATTCGATTAATTAATATATTTGCTAATTTAGAGAGGGTAATTAGGAAAGCAACTAATTTCTTGATACAAATAAATAAAACTATTTAATGCTGTATATAATAATTTAAAAAGTTTGTAAAAATAGAAAAATATAATAAACAAAGTTATTGTGTAACATTCTAAACTCTATTGAAAAAATAAGAAGGTCACTGTGAAATTATAAACGTGATGTACTCTGTCTTTAGTTTAAAAACGTTTCCTGCTGATTCTTTCAACAAAGTTAAATAAACTAAGAATTTTTTAGAATCTTTAAATTATAATGAATCACGAAATATGTATTTATCTTAGTGAAATATTTCCAAAAATAAATATTTATTCTTAATATTAGTAATTAATTAATTATTAATTGATATTTATTATATATATATATTTTTTCGTATTCTACAGCGAAAGAAAAATCTCTTCCAATGAAATGAAAAAATCTTTATTTTTAATGAATAAATTAGTTTTATTAATCAGATGAAATATTTTCTTTCACTGAAAAAAAATATTTATGTGAAGAAAATATTTTATTCATCTAAAGAAATTCTTTATTAGTATAAATACATCAACTCTTTCTATAAAATGAATATATTTTTAGTCTAATTAATCTTTTTTGAATTAAATAATTATTTATTTGATTTAATATAAATAAATAAATAAAATTTAAATTTCAATCAGGTAGTTGAATTTTATTCAACTAAAAAATATATATTCCAGACGAAAAGTGTAATAGTTGATGATTTAACCAAGAATGTTTTTGACTTTAATAGAAGCTAAAATACCCTTAAAGAAGAAGAAAAATTAAC
This sequence comes from Belonocnema kinseyi, assembly GCF_010883055.1. Lineage (NCBI taxonomy): Eukaryota > Metazoa > Arthropoda > Insecta > Hymenoptera > Cynipidae > Belonocnema > Belonocnema kinseyi. Next base: position 83,787,488 of record NC_046661.1, on the reverse strand, counting down.
TTTCAACAAAATATTTAAATTCTTAAGCAAAGAGATGAATTAAAAAAAATTATGAATCTTCAACAAAAAAATGCATCTCAAGTAGTTCAACTTTCAACGAAATAGTTTAATTTCCAACCAAAATAGAATAATTTTCATCTAAAATGATGAATCTTCGAGAATAATTTAATGAATTTTTAAGAAACGATTTTAACATTTAACTAAGCAGTTTAAATTTTCATTATAATTTAGCAAAATACATTAATTTTCAACCAAATAGTTGAATTTCAACTAAAAAATACGATTTTTAACAAAATAATAAAATTTTCTTGAAACTTTAAAAAATACTTGAAACGTTTATAATTTTGTTTAGAAATTTCCATAAATTGACGCTGTTTGACATTTTGTTTTCATTCAAAATTTTTAAGTATTTGCGAGTCCTTTCAAAATTTCTAATCCTTCTAAATATCTTTTTAAATGATTGCAATTTTCTTACAATTGAATTAAATCCTAAAAAATAAAAAAATAATTGTCCTCAAAAGCGTCCAGATTCTTCTTCGCAATTTTTGGAAATGTTTTCGAAGATTTAGAAACCTGATTTTATTCCAAAGTCTTCAAATATACACTTTTTATTTTGTCAAATCTTTTCAAGTTTTGAATTACTTTGAAATTATTAAAAAATGTTTTTTTTTTTTTTAATTTGAGTTAACTTCAATATTTTAATTAAGTTTTTTTTTCAAACCTTATTTTGATATGAAAAAATTTTAAGTTATTTAAAAAAAAATTTTTTTCACTTAATACTTTTTTAATGAGTCGGATTTTAAATCTTTTGAAATCTGTGAGAAATGAACAAAACAAAACCTCTAAAAATCTGTTTAATTTTTCTTTAAAAATTAATTTATAAATAGAAAAATAGATTTTAATTTTTACCACGAATTTTATAAAAATGTTGTTATTTCCCTAAAACCCTAAAAAATTCTTAAAACTAAATATATTTTTAAATTAATTGATTTTTTCTTACGATTATTTTAAAATTCTATAATATTAGAAAAATTTTCTTTAAAACTTCAATGGTCTTCGTGAATATTTGTGGAGATTTTTTTTAATGTTTGGAATTCTGCGAAATTTTTCTCTTTAAGTTAATTTAAAGAATAAATAAATCATTCTTAAATCTTCTCTGGAATCTTACAAAAAAATTTATTATCTTAAAACCTTTCGAAATTCTGAAAAACCTTTACAAATTTTACTTCAAAACTTTCAAAAACCTAAATTTTGTTTACACTTATTAAAAACTTTGAATAATTTTTGAAATTTTTACGAAACTTCTGAATAGATAATAGGACAAATTTTTATGATTTCTTATTTCGGAAAACACATGTTTAAAAGAAAATACATTTTTTTTCTTATTTTATATATATTTGATTAAAAATGTATGAGTCAAAATAACGTGAAAGATAATAAATTAATTTAATTTAATTATTTTCTTTAATCAATTATTTTTCTTATAGTAATTTTTTTTAACAATGACAAATGACAAAGAAAGTTAAATGATATCTATGTTATAATATAGATATCATTTCGATTTCCGAAACCTACATTTTCTCACGTACTGAGCACAATTGTATTTATATTTGAATTTCATTCCTTTTATTTAATAAAAATAATTTAAAAGGTAAATAAGAAATGAAAGTTTTTTTTTGGTAATCAAATATTGAGTCAAACAAGAATTAAGAACAAAAGATTCCAAATTAATAAGTCAAAAATTTCAAAAACCTGTGAAGAATATCTATATGTAATTTTGATAAGTTTCTGTTTAAATTTAAAGATTTTCGTGATTTAAAATATAACGTAAACATTTTAGTTTTATTTTACGATTTCAAATCCAGAAATTTACTTTTTGAAAATTTTACCATTATGTAATTAATTGAATAAAATGTTTCAAAGATTTAAAATTTCGCGCACTTTTCACTAGCGTCGCCTAACGACAGGATCTGCAATACCGGCGTTTTAAAAACATAACCTAAAAAATCAAAACGTCAAAGGACGTAAACCACGTAACGTAGAACACTTATTTTTTATTTGTGTGTTTAATACCACAAAACTAATCAAAATGGTAAGTAAATCAAATAAAACTTGCGTTTATTCATCTTTTTTGTGTAAAGTTTTACCTATTTCAGTCATTTGTTGATTTTTTTATATTTCAAAACGAATTTGAAGTCTTATTTGAAACTTTCGGTTTCTTATTATTTTTTATCTAAGAATCTTTTGTATTATGTTTCGAGTAATTGTAAAAAATATTTAAATTAATTATCTTTATGCTGAGTATATTAAAGTAACTAAATGTATAAATCTTTTATTATTTCAGGCGCGAAACGCCGAAAAAGCAATGTGAGTAACATAACCTATATACTATATCGTTTATAAATTTTATTAATTTATTATTTTTATTTTAATATTATTTTATATTGTGAATTTTCAGGCACCGTAAAATTTTTTTTTATTTAAAAAATATTTGCTCTAAACGGAAATTCGACAAAAACTGAAACATAAATTGAATTCGATTTCAAACTTGATTGTTTCGAAAGTTTAAATTATCACAATTATATGTATGCTTTGGTTGAAAATTGTTTTTTGTGATGGTTTTTTTTTCTACTGCAAATTTGACTATTCTACGTGTGGATAAAAAAATTATTTATTAAATTGAAATTTCGACTGTTTAGTCTTTTCTGGTAAAAATTAATGTTCTATTTTGAAAATTCATGTATTTGTTGAAAAATCATATTTTTAAGTTGAAAATTTAACTGCTTCGGTAAAAAAATCATGTATTTCGTTCAAAATCGTTTGTTTGGTACAAAATTAATTTTCTTGTTTACAAAAATCGTGATTTTTAATTGCATATTTGACTATTACATTAAAAGTTAATGTATTTTGTAAAAAAATAGTTTTTTTTTTAGAAAATTAATCTTCTTGCTTAAAAATTTATTTTTCTGATTGAAAACTGATCTTTCTAAGTTCAAAATTTAACTATTTGCTTAAAAATTTCTCTTTTTTAGTGGAATTTCGTCAAAAATGCATGTATTTTGATGAAAAATCATATTTTTTGGCAGAAAATTAATATTCTTGTTTTTAAGATTCATGTATTTTGTTGAAAAATTGACATTCTTCGTTGAAAATTTATGTATGTTGTTGAAAAATCGTTGTTTTTAGTTAAAAATTTAATTATTTAGGTAAAAAATCATGTATTTTGTTTTTAAAAAATCATCTTTTAGTGGAAAGTAATCTTCTTGCTTGGAAATTCAACAGTTTCGTCGAAAATGCATGTATTTTGTTAAAAAATCGTCTTTTTGGTAGAAAATTAATCTCACTTTTGGAAATTTTCATGTATTATGGTGAAAATTTTTGTTTTTCAGTTGAAAATTCAACTATTTCATTAAAAGTTGATGTATTTTGTGAAAAAATAGTTGTTTTTTTCTGGAAAATTAATCTTCTTGCTTTAAAATTTTATTTTTCTGGTCAAAACGTGGATTTTTTTAATCAAAATAAATCTACTTGGTCGATAGTTAAACTATTTTTTTTAATAATTCGTAATTTGGTCGAAATTTGATTTTGTGGAAAATTCATTTTTTTTAACTGAACATTTAACTATTCCATTTGTAGATGATATTTGTAAGAAAAATCAATTTTGATTGAAAATTCATGTATTTTGTTTGAAATTTATGTATTTTGTTTGATAAATCGTATTTTTTTATAAAAAAATAATCTTTTTATTTGAAAATGTATGCATATTAGTGGGAAATCGTGGTTTTTAGTTGCAAATTTGACTATTTCATTAAAAGTTTATGTATTTTGTAAAAAAAATTTTTTTTTTCTAGAAAATTATTCGTTTTGCTTAAAAATTTATTTTTCTAATTGAAAACTCATCTTTCTAAGTTCAAAGTTCAACTATTTGGTTGAAAATTTCTCTTTTTGATGTGAAAATTCAACACTTTCGTCAAAAATGCATGTATTTTGATGAAAAATGATCTTTTTAGGTAGAAAATTAATCTTGTTTTTAAGATTAATTCATTTTGTTTTTTAAAGTTGCCTTTCTTCGTTGAAAATTTATGTATGTTGTTGAAAAATCGTGTTTTAGGTAAAAAATGCATCTTCTTTTTTGAAAATTCATGTATATTGGTGAAAAATCGTTGTTTTTAGTTAAAAATTTAATTATTTAGGTAAAAAATCTTGTATTTTGTTTTTAAAAAATCGTGTTTTAGTAGAAAGTAATCTTCTTGCTTGAAAATTCAACAGTTTCGTCGAAAATGCATGTATTTTGTTAAAAAATCGTCTTTTTTGTAGAAAATGAATCTTATTTTTTGAAAATTCATGTATATTGTTGAAAAATTGTGGTTTTTATTTGAAAATTTAACTATTTCTTTAAAAGTTTATGTTTCTTTGTGAAAAAATAGTTTTTTTCGCGAAAATTGATCTTCTTATTTAAGAATTTATCTCCCTGGTTGAAAAGTTATCTTTTTGATTAAAAATAAATTCATTTGGTCGATGGTTAAACACTTTTGTTAAAAATTCGCAATTTAGGTCTGAAGTTGATTTTGTGGAAAATTAATTTTTTTAACTGAACATTTAACTAAACCCTTTGTAGTTAATATTTGTAAAAAAATCAATTTTAATGAAAAATTCATACATATTGGTGGAAAATCGTGATTTTTAGTTGCAAATTTAAATATTTCATTAAAAGTTGATGTGTTTTGTAAAAAAATCTTTTTTTCTAGAAAATTAATCTTCTTGCTTAACAATTAATATTTTGGTCAAAAAGTTATCTTTTTGATTCAAAATATAACTACTTGGTCAATAATTTAATACTGTTGTTAATAATTCGTGATTTTGGTCGAAATTTGATTTTGTGAATAAAAAATTAATTTTTTAAACTGATCATTTAACTATTTCATTTGCAGTTGATATTTGTAAAAAACAAATCAATTTTGATCAAAATTTGATCAAAAAATTTGATTTGTTGAAAAGTTATCTTTTTGGTTTAAATTAAAACTACTTTGCTCGAAATTTTTTAAAATGGAAAATTAATTTTTGTAGCTCAAAATTTAACTATTCTTTTGTGATTTAAAACGGATATTTTTCTAGTTTATAATTCAAGTATTTGTTTGAAAAGTTCTCCTTTTTAGTTTAAAATTTTAAGGTTTCGTTTAAAATTTATATATTTTGTTGAAAAATCTTGTTACTAAGTTAAAAATTCAACTGTTTCGTTGAAAATTCTTATCTTTGCTTTAAACGTCTTTATTTTTTTTTTAAATAATGTTAAAAATGCAACTGTTTTCGATTCAAGCACAATCTTTTTGGTGCGCAAATTTTGTTGAAAACTCTACTATTCTATTAAAAATTTTCTATAATACTAGAAAATTAATATACTGTTTTGTTAACAAAAATTGTCCTTGATAATTGAAACTTTGAGTTGCAAATTCATATCTTTGTTTGTAATTTTTTTTTGACAATTAATTTTTTGACTAAAAATTTACGTATTCCATTTTCAGATAGAAATTGATATTTTCTATTTTAAATATATTGTATATTGTTAAGAATTTGTGTTTTTTTTTGTAAAAAATTAATATTCTTAACAATATAAATTTATTTTTATGAGTTTAAAATTCATGTATATCGTTCAAAATCCGTCTTTTTGTTGGAAATTCATCTTTTTAGGTTGAAAAACCATTTATTTCGTTGAAAATTCAACCATTTTGTTACAATTAATTTATTTTAACAGAAAATGCAACTATGTCGTTGAAAATTCGACTATTTGGTTTAAAAATTCGATTTCTTTCTAGAAAATTTGACTTTGTAGCTGAGCACCTCAACTCTTTTGTTAAAAATTGATCTCTGTTTTTTTTAGAAAATTAATTATTTCTGGTTGAAAATTCGACTCCTTCGGTCAAAGTTGAACTGCTTTAAAAAAAAATCATTTTTGAATTTAAGATTCACCTTTTTAAGTAAAAAATAAACTATTTTTTGGAATAATTTTTTGGTTTGAAAATTCGTTTTTTACACTGAAAATGAAACATTCCATGTTTTAGAAATTCATCTTTTTTAATTGGAAATTTGATTACTTGGATGAAATTTAAACTTCCTTCTTAAAAATGAATTTTCTTGTATAAAAATTCAATTCTTTTGTTGAGCATTAATCTTTTTAGCTGAAAATTTACCAATTCAAATTTCGGTTCAAAATATGTATTTCTAGTTGAAAAATCAATCTTCGTGGCTTCAAAATACAAATGTCTTTCGTTTTAGTTTAATCTTTTTTGTTTGAAAATTGGACTTTCAATTGGTTATACATTTATTATTAAATAATTTCCTTATCTTTAAATTGAAATATTCCATTTTGGGTTAATAATTCATCTTCTTTAATTTAAAATACAAGTATTTGGTCAAAAATTCAACAATTTTGTTAAAAATTAAATTATTTTCTTAACCATTCAATTTTTCGTGTTTAAATTTTTATTGCTTTCTGGAATTTCATCTTTTTAGCTTTAAAATTCAACTATTTGGTTGAAAGCGAAACTTTTTTCGGTTAGATTTTAATCTTTTTTGTTGTAAAATTCGACCAATTAGTTGAAAATGCATCTTTCTAGGTAGAAAATTGAACTGTTCGTTTGCAAAAAAAACTTCTTTGTTAAAATTCACATTTTTTAAATTAAAAATTCAACTTTTTTCTTAATTCATCTCTAATGGGAAGTTTTTATAGAAGTTTAGAAAAAATTTTAATTAATTAAAAACTTGAAATTATTTCAAGTAATTTAAACGAAGTGTGTTAACATTTTTTTCAGAACTTCTTAATATATTTTAAAATTAATCGAAATTTTCCTACAATTTTTGAAAATTCTGCAACTTAAAAAAAATCCTTAAAATCTTCCATGTTTTTCATTGATAATTTTTTTAATCTCTTAAAATCTTCTTAAACTTTCTGTTACAATAATTTTTAAATTTTTCTAAGAATCTTAAAAAAAATTTATTCTTCATAAGTCTTTCACAATTATTAAAAAAATTCTAAATTTTTTGTTTGAAATCTGCAAAAATCTACATTTTATTTTTAATTCGCCTGTAAGTATTTGAAATTATTTCAAGTTCTAAATTTAATTCGAATCTTTTTAAAACATCTAAATATCCCTTAAAATTCTCTAATACTTTTACAAATAATAATTGTCTTATTATTATTTATAAATTAAAATTTTTTTAATCTGAAGGATTTTCTAAAAGTCATCGAAAAAATTTAATTCATTTTGAAATATATTTAAAAGTTCCCGAAAAAATTCCTAAATTATTTTGAATTTGGAAAAATTCAAATTTTTTTCAAACAAACAGTTAAATTTTCAGTCTACAAAAATAAATTTTCAACCAATTTGTCGAATTACCCCACAAAGAAAATTAAAATTCAACCGAAAATAGTTTCGCTTTCAACCAAATAGTTGAATTTCCTATCCAAAAGACAAATTTTGAACAAAATAGTTAAAAATTTGTCTTTTTGGATTGAAAATTCAACTATTTTTGGTTGAATTTTAATCTTCTTTGTTGGATAATTCGACAAATTGGTTGAAAATTTATTTTTGTAGACTAAAAATTAAACTGTTTGTTTGAAAATAAAACTCTTTTGTTAACTATTCATATTTTTGGATTAAAATGTAATTGGTTTGTAGAAAACTCATGTTTTTTGTTAAAATATCGACTGTCTTCTAAAAATTCCTTTTTTTTGGTTTACAAATTTAACGATTTGGCAACTGTTTAGTTAAAAACTATTTTTTGTTGTTTAAAATACCTTTATTTTGTTTTTTGGGCTTAAAAGTCAACTCTTTTTTTAAAAAATTAGTTTGTTGGAAATTCAATATATTTCTAAATCTTAGAAATGTGAAGCGTCTAAAATCTAATTAAGTGTGCTAACTACAATAAGAGGAGTTTAAATTTTTATTTATTCTGAATTTAACATCTTAAGTTTTAATTTATTATCAGCGTTTCTATTATTATTAATCTCGATTATATATAAAATTTAAATTTTTAGTTCTTTTTCAATTAATTACTTTTTTTCTCGTAAAGTTAATTAAAATTTCTAGGACGACCCTTGCTCGGTGGAGAGCAGCGACTTTCGACGATGGTCGAATTTGACAAAAAAAATTAAAATTCAACCGAAAATAGTTTCTTTTTCAATCAAATAGTTGAATTTTTTATCCGAAAAGACAAATTTTGAACAAAATAGCTAAAAATTATTCTTTTCGGATAGAAAATTCAGTTGAAAGCAAAACTATTTTCGGTTGAATTTTAATATTTGTTGTTGTAAAATTCGACTAATTGGTTGAAAATTTATCTTTATATACTGCAAATTTAATTGTTTCTTTGAAAAATAAACTTTTTTGTTGAAAATTCATATTTTTTTATTTAAAATTTAATTGTTTTGTATAAAATTCATCTTTTTTGTTAAAATATCGATTATCTTCTGGAAATTTTTTTTTGTCTTAAAAATTTAACTGTTTGAAAAGTAAAATTTTTTGTTGAAAATTCATATTCTTGGATTTAAAATTTAATTATTTTGTAGAAAATTCATCTTTCTTGTTAAAATATCGACTGTCTTCTAGAAAATTATTTTTTTTGTCTTAAAAATTTAACTGTTTGGCAGCTGTTTAGTTAAAAATTATTTTGTTGTTTAAAATTCCTTTATTTGGTTTTTTGGGTTTAAAAGTCAACTGTTTTTAAAAAAGTAGACTTTTTAGTTTAAATTTTTATTTATCCTGAATCTAACATCTTAATTGTCAATTTATTATCAAAGTTTCTGTTATTATAACTTTCGATTTCATATAAAATTTAAATTACTTATTCTTTTTTAATAAATTGCTTTTTTTCTCGTAAATTTAATTAAAATTTTTAGGGCGATTGTCGAATTTTACAACAAAAAAGATTAAAATTCAACCGAAAATAGTTACGCTTTCAACCAAATAGTTGAATTTTCTATCCGAAAAGACAAACTTTGAACTATTTTCTTAAAAATTTGTCTTTTCGGATAGAAAATTCAACTATTTGATTGAAAGCGAAACAATTTTCGGTTGAATTTTAATCCTTTTTGTAGTAAAATTTGAACAATTGGTTGAAAATTCATCTTTGTAAACTAAAAATTTAACTGTTTGTTTAAAAATAAACTCTTTTCTTGACAATAAATATTTTTTGGATTAAAAATTTCATTGTTTTGTAGAAAATTCATGTTTTTCGTTAAAATATCGACTGTCTTCTAGAAAATTCATTTTTTGGGCTTAAAAATTTAACGATTTGACAACTGTTTCATTAAAAAATATTTTTTTGTTGTTTAAAATTCCTTTGTTTGGTTTTTTCAGTTTAAAAGTAAACTGTTTAAAAAATGTTGAATTTTTAGCTTGAAAACTTAATTGTTTTCTTGAAAATTCATTTTTTTTGCTAGATAATTAATTTTTTGGGATTGACAGTTTAATTATTTTGTTGAAACTTCAATTTATTTCAAAATCAAATCTTAGAAATTTAAAGAATTAAAAATCAAATTCAATGTGGTAACTGCAAAAAGAGAAGTTAACTTTTTTTTATTCTGAATTTAACATTTAAATTTTTATTTATTATCAGAGTTTCTATTATTATTAATCTCGATTTCATATAAAATTTCAATTATTAGTTCTTTTTTAAATTAATTCCTTTTTTTATTGTAGATTTAATTCGAATTTTGAAGACGGTGGTCGAATTTTACAACAAAAAGATTAAAATTCAATCGAAAATAGTTTCGCTTTCAAACAAATAGTTGAATTTTCTATCCAAAAAGACAAATTTTGAACAAAATAGTTAAAAATTTGTCTTTTTGGATAGAAAATTCAACTATTTGGTTGAAAGTTAAACTATTTTCAGTTGAATTTTAATCTTCTTTGTTGGATAATTCGACAAATTGTTTCAAAATTCATCTTTGTAGACTGAAAATTTAACTATTTGTTTGAAAATAAACTTTTTTGTTAAAAATTCATATTTATGGATTTAAAATTGAATTATTTTGTAGAAAATTCATCTTTTTTGTTAAACAATCGAATGTCTTCTAGAAAATTTATTTTTTGGCTTAAAAATTTAACAATTTGGAGACTGTTTGTTTAAAAATTATTTTGTTGTTATTTAAAAATCCTTTATTTGGGTTTTTGGGTTTAAAAGTCAACTGTTTTTTAAAAAAGTAGAATTTTTAGCTTTAAAATTTACAATTTTTTTGAATTGAAAATTTAATTATTTTGTTGGAAATTCAATTCATTTCGACTTCTAATCTTAGAAATTTAAAGCATTTAAAATCGAATTCGATCTTGAATTTTAATTTATTTTTAAAGTTTTTGTTTATTACTCTCTATTTCATAGAATATTTGAATTATTAGTTCTTTTTTTAAATTAATTCCTTTTTCTTTCTCGCAAATTAATTAAAAATTTTAGGACAACCCTGGCTCGGTGGAGAGCAGCGAGTTCCGACGGTGGCAAAAAAGATCAGGAAAGACGTCCCTTCCTGGCATCTGAGTGCCGTGATCTAAAAAAATGTGAAAAGTGGCGTTCACAAATAATTCGCGAAATTGCCAAAAAAGTATCGCAAATTCAAAATGCGGGTTTGGGAGAATTTCGCATCAGAGATTTAAATGACGAGATCAATAAACTCCTTCGAGAAAAAAGACATTGGGAGGCGCAAATTAAAGAATTGGGAGGTCCGGATTATTCGAGAACTGGTCCTCGAATGCTGGATCACGAAGGACGAGAAGTATGTATTTTAAACTAATTATTACTGATTAATTAACTAACTAATTATTCATTTATAAATTTCAAATTTCCCTAATTTTTCCTTGGATAATTAATATTCAAATAACAGTATATTAATCTTCTATTTTTTTCACATAGAATCTTTTATAAAGGGAGCAGAAAAATATTTCCGATACAAATTTAAAGTTTTGAAATTTATTTCAAAAAAATATATTTTCTACGATAAAAGATGACTTTTTAACAAAAGACTTGAATTTGCAACAAAATATAATGCCCCTTTTATTAGAATATTTATATTATAATAATATTTATATATACATATCATACAATGTTTAAATTTTATATTTAAATTCATTTTAATTATTAAAACAAATTCATTTAAAATAACTAAAATAAAATTAGTTTTATTTAAAATTATTTTGTATTTTAAGTAAAATTTGATTTATATTTTCAATTAATTTTTAAGTTTAAAATAATATATAAAATATAATTTAAATATATATTAAATTAATAATATATTTTATTTAATAATTAAATTTAATAATTATAAAAGA
>NC_046661.1:83764716-83776070 GCF_010883055.1 Belonocnema kinseyi | reverse complement strand
AAGAAATTTTTAATTTGTAAAATTTTTAATTATAAATGAAAAAAGTGCCAGCAATAGCGGTTAAACTTTTTATAAAAAATTAATTTAATTAATATTAATTAATTATTTTAATAAATTACTTATATAAATAAATTTTAATTATTTGGTTAAATATAAGTATTTAATAATTAAATAAAATTTATAATAAATATAAAAATTATATTTAATGAAATTTAATAAATTTAAAAATAAACTAGGATTAGATACCCTATTATTAAAAAGTAAATATTTTAATATTAATAAAGTAAATTTTAATAATTAGATAAATAAATTTGACGGTATTTGAATTTATTCAGGGGAACTTATTATTTAATTTGATAAGACACGATAAGACAAACTTATAATTTAATATTAGTATATATTCGCTTAAAAATAATTTTTTTATTATTTTTAATAAATAATAACTTAGATAAATATGTTATTGGCTTATAAGAAACTTTAAAATGAGTTACAATAAATTTTAATTTATTTAATGAATTTGATTGTAAAATTAATTAATTGATTAATTAATTTAATAAAAATTAATATTAAAATCTTAATTATTAATTTTTTCAACAAAAAGTAAGTTTCTACGGAAAAAAGTGGACTTTTTAATCCCAAAAGAAGAATTTTTTCAACCAAAAAGGATGAATTTTTAACAAAATAGTTTAATTCTCTACCAAATAACTGCATTTTTATCCAAGATAGATGAAATTTGAACTAAAATAGATTAATTTTAATGCAAATTTTTAACAAGTTGACTTTTCAAGATCCAAATATAAATGAAAAAAAAAGTTTCGATGAAAGAAAATCGAATTTTCAATCCAAAAAGACTAATTCTTAATTAAAAAAAGACACTTTTTAACAAAATTGTATTTTCTACCAAATGATTATATTTTTATCCAAAAAAGATTACATTTCTTTTTCAAAAGATGAGATTTTGTTAAAAGAATTTTTTTTTAAATAGTTTAATTATTATCCAAAAAAGATTCGAGTTGACTTTTCAAGATCAAAATGTTAATTTTTGAACGAAAAATAAGTTTTTACGAACAAAATTGGATTTTTAATCCAAAAATACTAATTATTTTCAAGTAAGAAGGATGAATTTTTAACTAAAATAGTTGAATTCTCTACCACATAGTTGCATTTTTATCCAAGAATAATAAAATTTTCACTAAAACAGATGAATTTTTTAATAAAAAATTACAAATTTTTTGTAGTTGTATTGCCAAAATATTAAATTTAAACAAAAAATAAATTTTCTATGAAATAGATAAATTTTTGACAAAACATTAGAATTTTGAACCAAAAAGTATGCATTTTCAACAAAATTGTTGAATTTTGAATCAAACAGTTGCATTACTGTTCAAGAAAAATGAAAATTCTACTAAAACAGGTGATTTTTTAATTAAAAAGAAAAATTAAAAAAAAAGAGTTGAATTTTTATCAAAAAAAAAAAAATAATAAAAAAATTTGTGTACTTTGTTGAAAAATCGTCTATTCTGGTAGGAAGTTCATCTTCTTATTTAAAAATACATTTAGAATTAGTATATTTTGTTTCATTAAAAACAGTTTCATTAAAAAATTCATGTATTTTGTTAAAAGTGTGTGTATTTTGTGGAAAAATTATCTCTTCTAGTAGGAATTTAATTTTCTTATTAAAAGATACATTTATATTGTTTAAAAAAACGTGTTTTTGATTTATAGATTGGACTATTTCGTTAAAAATTCATGTATATTGTTTGAAAATCGTGTTTTTTAGTTAAACATTTGGTTATCGTTAAAAATTCATATAATTTGTTGAACAAAACGTCTTTTTTAGTAAAAAGTTAATCTTATTTGAAAATTCATGTATATTGTTAAAAAATCATTTGTTTTTTTTTAAGTTTAAAATTTAATTATTTCATTAAAAATTCATGTATATTGTTGAAAACTCGTCTTTTTTAGTTGAAAATTATTCCTTTTTTTAAATTCATGTTTACTGTTTTTAAAACGTATTTTTTATTAAAAAATTTGATTATTTCGTTAAAAATGTATGCATTGTGTTAAAACTTTATGTATTTTGTCGAAAACCCTTTTTTCTGGTAGAAACTCAATCTTCTTATTTAAAAAGACATGTATATTGTTGAAAAATCGTATTTTTTAGTTGAAAATAAATCTTTTTATTTTGAAATTTATAAATATTGTTGAAAAATCATCTTCTTGTTTAGTTAAAAATGATTCTTTTCATTTAAAAAATCAGGTATTTGGTTGAAAATTCGTATTTGTTAGTTAAAAATTCAACTATTTCGTTAGAAATTTATGTATATTATTCAAAAATCGTGTTTTTTAGTTGAAAATTAATTGTGTTTGTGAAAGTTTGTGAATATTGTTGAAAAATCGTATTTTTCAGTTGAAAGTAAATCTTTTTATTTTAAAATTCATGAATATTGTTGAAAAATCGTCTTTCTTAGTTGAAATTTATTCTTTTTATTTAAAAAATCATGTATTTTGTTGAAAAGTCGTATTTATTATTTAAAAATTGAACTGTTTCGTTAGGAATTTATGTTTATTATTGAAAAATCGTATTTTTTAGTTGAAAGTAAATCTTCTTATTTTAAAATTCATGAATATTGCTGAAAAATCGTATTTGCTAGTTAAAAATTGAAGTATTTCGTTAGAAATTTATGTATATTATTCAAAAATCGTGTTTCTTAGTTGAAAATTAATTTTTTTATTTGAAAAAAGTCTTTTTATTTTAAAATTCATAAATATTGTTGAAAAATCGTCTTTTTTAGTTGTAATTTATTGCTTTTTTTGAAAGATCATGTATTTTGTTGAAAAATCGTTTATTTAAAAATTGAAATATTTGGTTAGAAACTTATGCTTATTATTGAAAAATGGTATTTTTTAGATAAAAGTAAATCTTTTTATTTTAAGATTCATGAATATTGTTGAAAAATCGTATTTTTTAGTTGAAATTTATTCTTTTTTATTTAAAAAATCATATTTATTATTTAAAAATTGAACTATTTCGTTAGAAATTTATGCATATTATTCAAAAACCGTGTTTTTTTAATTTAAAATTAATCTTTTTATTTGTAAATTCGTGAATGATATTGTAAAATTGTGTTTTTTATTGGAAAATTTAACTATTACATTTAAAATTCATGTATTTTTTAGTTAAAAATTGAACAATTCCTATAGAAAATAATGCTTATTATTGATCAATCGTATTTTTCAGTTTAAATTAAATCTTTTTATTTGAAAATTCGTGAATATTGTTGACAAATCGTCTTTTTTAGTTGATAATTATTCTTTTTTTTTAATTCATGCATATTATTTTTAAATCGTATTTTTTTGTTAAAAATTTGATTATTTATTTAAAAATGTATGTAATTTTTTTTAATTTGTGTATTTTGTCGAAAAAACTTTTTTCCTGGGAGAAACTTAATCTTCTGATTTAAAAATACATATATATTGTTGAAACATTGTATTTTTTAGTTGAAAGTAAATCTTTTTATTTAAAAAATTCAGGAATATTGTTGAAAAATCCTTTTTTTTAGTTGAAAATTATTGTTTTCATTACAAAAATCATGTATTTGGTTGAAAAATCGTATTTGTTAATTAAAAATTGAACTATTTCGTTAGAAATTTATGTATATTATTCAAAAATCGTATTTTTAGTTGAAGGTAAATATTTTTATTTGAGAAATCGTCTTTTTTAGTTGAAAATTATTTTGTTTTTAATTCATGTATATTGTTTTAAACTCGTATTTTTAGTTAAAAATTTGATTGTTGCTTTAAAAATGTATGTCTTTTGTTAAAAATTGGTGTATTTTGTTGAAAAATCTTGTTTTTTGACGAAAAATTAATTTTCTTATTAGAAAATTCATGTATATAATTGAAAAATCGTATTTTATTTAGTTGAAAATTTAACTAGTACGTTTAAATTAACGTATCTTGTTGGAAAAACGTGTGTGTTATTTTTGTTTGTTGCTTAGAAATTCGATTACTTAGTTAAAAATTCATGCATTGAATTTGAAATGCATCTTCTGATTAAAAATGAACCTATTTTAATGGAAAATTTAGCTACTTGGTTAAAAATTCAACAGTTTCATTGAAAAATTCATGTATTTTGTTTAAAATATGTATATTTTGATGAAAACTCGTCTTTTCTGATAGGAACTTCATCTTCTTATTTAAAAATACATGTATATGGTAGAAAAATCGTGTTTTTGAGTTCCAAATTGAACCCCTTGCTTAGAAATTCTTGAATATTGTTTTGAAATCGCGGCTTTTAATTAAAATTTGACTTCATCGTTAGAAATTCATGTATTTTGTTGAAAAATAATCATCTTTGGTAGAAAATTGATCTTCTTTTTTGAAAATTCGTATCTTTGCTTGAAACGTCGTTACATTGTTGAAAATTAATTTTTTTAATCGAAAATTTATCTTTTCCATTTTCGGCTTAAAATTTATATCTTTTTCTTAAAAATGTATGTATTTTGTTAAAAATTTGTTGTTTTTTTTTAGTACAAAATTGATTTTCTTGATTGAAAATATATTTTTCTTACTTAAAAATTCAACAATTTAGTTAAAAATTCATGCATTTCGTTTAAAATGCGTTTTCTGATTGAAAATGAACCTATGGAAATTTTTTGTAGTTAAAAATTTGATTCTTTTGTTGAAAATTGATGTATTTTGTAAAAAATTTGTGTATTTTGTCGAAAAATCTTCTTTTTTGGTAAAAAAATTAGTATTAATATTTGAAAATACATGTATATTGTTGACGAATCGTATTTTTTATTTGAAAATTTAATTATTACATTTAAAATTCATGTATCTTGCTGAAAAATCGTATTTTTTAGTTAAAAACTGAACTATTCCTTTAGAAAATAATGTTTATTATTAAAAAATCGCGTCTTCTAGTTGAAAGTTAATCTTTCTATATTTTTAAGTTTTAAAATTGAACTATTACGCTTAAAAATCATGTATCTTGTTGAAAAATCGTGTCTGTTTTTTAAAAATTATACTATTTTGTTAGAAATTTATGTATAATCTTGAAAAATCGTGGTTTATATTTGAATTTTTTTTTATTTTGAAAATTCATGTTGAAAAATCTTCTTTTTTGGTAAAAAATTATTCTTTTTGTTTAAAAGTTTATGTATATTGTTGCAAAATTGTTTTTTTTTTAAATTGAAAATTCAACTATTTCGTTACACAATTACGTATATTATTCAAAAATCATGTTTTTTAGTTAAAAACTAATTTTTTATTTGAAAATTAGTTAACATTGTTGAAAAATTGTTTTACTCATTTTAAAATTATTCTTTAGTTTAATTTATGTATATTGTTTTAAAATCGTATTTTTTAGTTGAAAGTAAATCTTTTTATTTTAAAATTCATGAATATTGTTGAAAAATCGTATTATTTAGTTGAAAATTATTCTTTTCATTAAACAAATCATGTATTTGGTTGGAAAATCGTATTTGTTAGTTAAAAATTGAACTATTTCGTTAGAAATTTATGTACATTATTTAAAAATCGTGGTTTTAGTTGAAAGTAAATCTTTTTATTTGAAAATTCGTGAATATTGTTGAAAAATCGTCTTTTTTAGTGGAAAATTATTTATTTTCATTAAAAAATTCATGTTTATTGTTGAAAAATTGTTTGTTTTTTTTAGTTGAAAATTCAACTATTTCGTTACACAATTATGTATATTATTTAAGAATCGTCTTTTTTAGTTGGAAATTATTCTTTTCATTTAAAAATTCATATATATTGTTGAAATATTTTTTTTTAGTTAAAAATTCAACTATTTCGTTACACAATAATTTTTTATTATTTAATAATCGTCTTTTTTAGTTGTAAATTATTCTTTTCATTTAAAAATTCATATATATTGTTGCATAATTTTTTTTTAGTTGAAAATTCAACTATTTCGTTACACAATTATGTATATTATTCAAAAATCGTGTTTTTAGTTAAAATTAATCTTTTTATTTGAAAATTCTTGAATATTGTTGAAAATTCGTCTTTTTTAGTTGAAAATTATTCTTTTTTTTTTAAATTCATGCATATTGTTTTAAAATCGTATTTTTTTGATAAAAATTTGATTATTTCGTGAGAAAATGATGTATTTTGTTAAAAATTTCTGTATTTTGTCGAAAAAACTATTTTTCTGGTAGAAACTTAATCTTCTTATTTAAAAATACATGTATATTTTTGAAAAATCGTATTTTTTATTTGAAAGTAAATCTTTTTATTTTAAAATTCATGAATATGGTTGAAAAATCCTCTTTCTTAGTTGGAAATTATTCTTTTCATTAAAAAAATCATGTATTTGGTTGAAAAATCGTATTTGTTAGTTAAAAATTGAACTATTTCGTTAGAAATTTATGTATATTATTCAAAAATCGTGTTTTTAGTTGAAAATTAATTTTTTTTATTTGAAAAATCGTCTTTTTTAGTTCAAAATTATTTTGTTTTTAATTCTTGTATATTGTTTTAAACTCATATTTTTAGTTAAAAAATTGGATTGTTTCGTTAAAAATGTATGTGTTTTCTTAAAAATTGGTGTATTTTGTTGAAAAATCTTCTTTTTTGGCAAAAAATTAATTTTATTATTAGAAAATTCATGTATATTATTCGATTACTTAGTTAAAAATTCATGCATTTAATTTAAAATGCATTTTCTGATTGAAAATGAATCTATTTAAATGAAAAATTTAGCTACTTGTTTAAAAATTTAACAGTTTCATTAAAAAGTTCATGTATTTTGATGAAAATCGTTTTTTCTGGTAGAAATTTAATTCTCTTATTTGAAAATACATGTATATATTTTTTTAAATCGTGGTTTTCCATTAAAAATTTGACTACTTTGTTAGAAATTCATGTATTTTGTTGAAAAATAATTATCTTCTGTAAAAAATTGATCGTCTTGTTAGAAAATTCGTATTTTTGCTTGAAGATGTATTTTCTTTAAAAATTTGTCTTTTCATAGAAAGTTGATCTTCTTAATTAAAAATTTATTTTTTCATATAAAAAATTCAACCATCTTTCATAAGATCTTTTATTTATTTAAAAAAATTTTTTGTTAAGGTACCAGGAAATAGGGGATATAAATACTTCGGAGCCGCGAAAGAATTGCCAGGGGTACGCGAATTATTCGAACAAGAACCTCCACCTCCGCCGCGAAAAACGAGGACGGAATTAATGAAGGACATCGACGCGGACTATTATGGTTATCGCGATGATGACGATGGAATTTTGATACCTTTGGAGGAAAAAGTGGAGAAGGAAGTGAGAAAAAAGTTGATGGAGGATTGGGCGAGTTCAAAAGAAGAGGGAAAAGACACGGAAGACGTCGAAATGAGCGACGAAACCACCGCGCAGAAACAAATTCCCAGTCGGCAGGACATGCACGAGGCACTTTTATTAAGAAAAAAACAGGAGCTTTTAGAAAAATATTTATAGTCAATACTATCTTGTAAGTTTTTCTCAGGTTTTTTTCCCATTTTGGATTAATATTTATGTACATTTAGGTTTTTTAATAAATAGGAAAAGAAGCCAGCTGAAAGTTGATATTTTTCTAAAATTGCCGATATTTTAAACTTCTGATTTACGAAATTTAAATAAACAAATTTTTTCGACAAATTGTTGAAAGAAACGATAAAAAAATGATAAAACTTGTTTCCTTTTTAATAGAAAATTCGTCTTTCTTGCTTAAAAAAATCAATAATTTAGTTTAAAGGAATTCCATTTTTTATTAAAAACGTTATCATTTAGATGTTAAAAATTCAGTTATTTGGTTCAAAATTTATATTATTTTTTGAAAAGTAACCTTGCGGATTAAAACGAATTTTGAACTTTAAGTAAATTAATTATACAAAATTATGGAAAAACAATATTTTATTTCCAGGGATTTTTTTATCTGAAATTTTACAAATATTTAGAAAAAAATGTGTCCAAGTTCGATTTCAAAAGTTTAAAAAATAATTAGTCTAATTGTTACCTTTTTCAATTATGACATCATTCAGTTTGCAATACGTAATTAGAAAATCTACTTTAAAAATATTATATTTTAAGTTTCCATTTTTAATTCAAAGAATTTTAAAATGCTGTCTTGTATATTTAAACAATTAAATATTAAAAGCGTTTGATTTTGAAAATTTTTGATAAAAAAAATTTTTACTTTATCAACTATAAATATAAATTATTATTATTATTAGAAAATTATTATTTTTTTTTAGAAAAAATTTGATAAGAGATATTTAGAACATTTGAAAAGATTCAAAATTAATTTAAAACTTGAAATGATTTGAAATAATTTAAAAGAAGTGTGTTTTTGTTCGAAAATTCAATGTTTTTTTAGTGAAAATTGAACTCTTTGTCTTGGAAATACTCTATTTTTAATTAAATTAAAATATTTTTTGTTTGAAAATTCGACAAATTGGTTTAAAATGGATTTTTGTAGGTTGAAAATTTAACAACTTTATTCAAAATCCAACCATTTGTTTAAAAGTAAATTCTTTTGTTAAAAATTCCTATTTTTGAACGGTAAAAGAAATAAATTATTCGGATTATTACATTTATCAAATAAGAAAAAAAACAGGTAAAAGTGTAAATTTTTTTCTAAAATTGCTGATATTTTAAACTTCTCATCTACAAAATTTAAGCAAAAAAAAGATTCTTTTGACAGATTGAGGGGAAAATGGTTTATCCTGAAATAAAAAAAATTTCTCAAAATATTCGCAAGAAAATCCTCTGGATTAGAACGAATGTTTAAGTTAATGTTTCTATTTATAAAATTTATTTAATTTCACCAAATTTAAATTTAAATTTTGTTTTTATTTGCAGGGCTCGAATCGGGCGACTTTTTCGACTTTTTAAATTGAAAATTAACCATTTTTTAAAGAAAATTAATCTTTCTCGCTATTTTGTTGAAGTATTTTTTTGGGTTGAACATTCAACTTTTATTTTGAACATTTTTCATGTTTCTACTTCGAAAATTCATCATTCTTGGTTGAAAGTGAATTTTTTGGTTGAAAAATCAACTCTTCGGAGTGAAAATTCAACTTTTTTTTTAGAAAAATTGTTTATTGAAAATTCATGAATTTGTTTAGAAATAAACTCTTGTTTATAATTCCTATTTTTAGGTTGAAAATTCGAATTTTTTGTAGCAAATGAAACTTTTTGGTAGAAAATTAAACTATTTGTTTGAAAATTTAATAAATTTAATTAATATTGGAATTTTTTGAATTTTTCTTTTAGTTTAAATTTCATATTTTCTGGTTGAACTTTCTACTTTCTTTTGTAGAAAATTCAAAATTTTAGTTAAAATAAATGCATTTTGTTGATAAATCTTTTTTTTTTGTAGATGATTCTACTATTTGTTTGAAATTTTATGAAATTATAAAAATAATTTTAGTTGAAAAATTCAGATCTTTGTTTAAAAAATCTGACAATTAATAATAATTTAAAAAATAATTGGTTAAAATTTTCGGAGTGGAAATTTAACTCTTTTAAAAAAATCACCTTTTCTCTTGAAAATATATTATTTTTAATTAATTTAAAATCTTTTTTGTTTAAAAATTCGAATAATTGGTTTAAAATTTATCTTTATAGATTAAAAATTTAACTACTTCTTTCAAAATTCAACCATTTGTTTCAAAAATATATTTTTTTGTTAAAAATTCCTAATTTTGGGCTGAAAATTCAGGTTTTTATAGAAAATGAAACTTGTTTCTGAAAAATTGAACTATTTGTTTAAAAATTAAGTTTCTTATTAAGAAATAATATTTTCGGATTGCGAATTCATTTAATTTCATGAATTTTTTGAATTTTTAAAATTTAAATTTCGTATTTTCGGGTTAAAAATTCGAATTTTTTGTTGAAACTCATATTTTTGGGTTGAAAAATCACTTTTTTTGTATAAAATGGTCTTTCTCGCTTGAAAACTCAACGGTTTAGTTTAAAAGAATGTATTTTTTTGATAATTTTTTTTTTCGAGAAAATTAATCTTTTTTGTTTAAAATTTTTTTTACTTGATAAGTTGAAAGTTCTTCTTCTTGGGTGAAAATTTATGACTTTCTAAAATTAACTGTAGGTGAAAAATTCAGCTATTTGTTACAAAAATTAACTGTTCTGTTGAAAATTTTATTATTTTCTTCAAAATTCTTCAAAATTTTTTCATTCTTGGTTGAAAATATATATATATATTTTTTTTTTTGGTTGAAATTTCAACTAAATTTTTAAAAAATGAAGAAATTTATTCAGAATTTAACCATTTGTTTAAAAATAAACTCTTTTGTTTCAGATTAATATTTTTGTTTTCAAAATTTATTATTTTTTCTTTTAGAAAATTAAACAAATCGTTTGAAAATTAAGTTTCTTATTCAGAAATAATACTTTTTTTCTTGTTGATTCTAAAATAATTTATTAATTTTTCGAAATTTCCTCTTTATTTGATAGAAAGTTAATCTTCTTCGTTACAAATTCATCTTTTTTGTCAGAACTCCATATTTTTGGGTATTTAAAAATTGATTTTTGATTGAAAATTTATCTTTTTCGCTTTAAAATTCAAATTTTTCTTGAAAAGGAATTTATTTTATTGATTTTTTTCCATAGAAAACTAATCTTGTTGATTGAAAATGTATCCTTTATAAGGTGAAATTTAACCATTTGTTTACAAATAAATTCTTTTGTTAAAAATGCCTATTTTTTGGTTGAAAATTCAACTTTTTGTAGGAAATAAAACTGGTTTGTAAAAAATTAAACAATTTAAAAAAATTTTAATTTCCTATTGAGAAATAATATTTATGGGTTGAAAATTATATTAATTTCATAAGTTGAAAATTCAACTATTTGGATGAAAATTGATGAAATTATCAAATTAATTATAGCTGAAAAATTCATCTATTTGTTTAAAATAGCTGATAATTAATAATAATAGTAATTAGGTGACAATTTAACTCTTTTTAAAAAATCGACCTTTTGTATTGAAATACTCTGTTTTTAATTGTTTTTAATTAAATTAAAATATTTTTTCTTTGAAAATTCGACAAATTGTCTTAAAATTCATCTTTATAGGTTGAAAATTGAACTTTTTTAATCAAAATTCAACCATTTGTTTAAAAATAAATTCTTTTGTTAAAAATTCCTATTTTTGAGTTTGAAAATTCAACTTTTTGTAGAAAATGAAACTTGTTTCTGAAAAATTAAACTATTTCTTTTTAAGAAATAATATTTTCGGGTTAAGGGCATGTGACACAGCTAAATACCTATATTACCGACCACAGTTTTTCAGTTCACTGAATGTTTTTTTGAATCTCAGAACTTTTTTTGTAAATAAA
>NC_046661.1:83737149-83764616 GCF_010883055.1 Belonocnema kinseyi | reverse complement strand
GTAAAAAAATATATTTCAACAATCAATTCCAACGGCATCAGCCGGTAACGTTGTACACGAAAATACGAACTCTCTAGAGCCTCGTCCAGTGGCCGCCAGGTTGAAAAAATACGTCTTTTTGGATTAAAAATTCAATTTTTTTCGTAGAAACTTTTTTTTTGTTACAAAAATTCAATTTTTGATGTTACTGAATCACCTGGAATCTCTTTTGGATGAAAACTCAACTTTTTTTTGTAATAAAAAATTCTCTTGCTTTAAAATAAATATCATATTTTTTTTTATAAAAATGCAACTATTTGCTAGAGATGAATTTAAAAAAAATCAGAACTATTTTCAAACAAAAAGATTAATTTTCAACGAAATAGATGAATTTTGAACTAAAAAAGAAAAATTTGAACAAAAAACGGAAATTACATTTTGAAATACAAAATTTTGTATCCCAACTGATGAATTTTCAACATAAATGATGAATCTTCAACTGGAATAGTTTAATTTTCAAGAAAAAAATTAATTGTTGTTAAATAAAGATAAATTGTCAACCAAAACTGAAATAATAACGTTTTAATTAAAAAATCAATTTTGAACAAAAAAAAGCAATGTTTGAACTAAAAAAGGTCATCATTTCATAATCAAAAATTGAATAAATAAATTTTGAGTTAAAAAATAATTCTTCAGCCAAAAAGATGATTTTTTCTCTAAAATTATGAAATATTCAACTGGAACAATAGTTACATTTTTAGTTCAAAAGAATAATAATTTTCAACTAAAAAAAAAAAAAAATTCAACAAAATACTTAAATTTACGGAAAAATTTCCTTTTTATCCAAAGAAAATAACATGTTTTCAATCAAACACTATTTGCTAGAGAATTCAACCATTTTAAAAAAAATTCATCTTTTTTGTTTAAAAAATCATCTTTTTGGATTCATAGTTTGATCGTGAAAACTCGACTAAAATCTTTTTCAGCCGAAAATTCAACTATTTTTTTGAAAAAATATCTTTTTGATTTAAAATTTCATCTTTTATAGAAGAAATTTTATTTTTTGTATGAAAATACAACTATTTGATTAAAAATGGTTCTTATTTGCTTGATAATTTAACTAATTTGTTATAAATTATTTGTCATAAATTAATCTTTTTTAATTGAAAATTCTACTACTTGTGTCAAATTTAAACTATATTGTGAAATTTTTTTTGTATTTAAGGCTTATATCTGGTTGAAAATTTAACTGTTTAGTGGGAAATACTTCTCCTTTTTTTTTGGTTTAGAATTAATTTTTTAACGGAAAATGTAACTTTTCCATTTTTTTAAGATTGATATTTTTTAGTTTAAAATTCGCGTTTTTTGTTGTTGTAGAAAATAATTTTTTAGTTTGAAATTTCCTTTTTTTTTACGTAAAAATGCATCAGTTACGTGGAAATTAAATTTTTTGTTGGACAGTCACATTTTTTGTTTTAAAATTGAATTTTCGTAAAGAAAATTTTTCTTCTGCTTTGAAGGTTCAATAATTTAGATAAACTTTTATTTACTTTTTGAGTGAATATCTGTATTTTTTGGAAATTCGTCTGTTTGGTTTTAAAAATTCTTTGTTTTTTGTATAAATTTAATTTTTTTTTCGCTTAAAATATAATCTATGACACTTTTTTTTGACAATTTGTATTTTTAAGTTGAATATTCAACTATTATGTTAGAAATTCAATTATTTTGTTGAAAATATTCTATCGAATAAATATGACTTTTTTTAAAAAACATATGTTTGGGTTGAAAATTCAACTTCTTTTGTAGAAAATTAATATTTTTCGCTTGAAAATTTTAGTTGAAACGATTTTCTTCTGTTGTTAGTTTTTTTTCGTAGAAAATTAATTTTTTTGATTGAAAATTTGTCCTTTAAAGGTTGAAAAATCAACTGTTGGGTTGACAATTTAAGAAATGATCAAATTATAGGTAAAAAATTTAACCATTTGTTCAAAAATAAACTATTTTGTTTAAAATTCATATTTTTGGGTTGCAAATTCCACTTTTTGTAGAAAATGAAACTTGGTTTTAAAAAATTAAACAATTTATTTAAAAATTAAGTTTCTTATTAAGGAATAATATTTTCGGTTTGAAAATTCAATTAATTGTTCTGTTGAAAGTTTCATTATTTTTTTAAAAATTAAACTATTTTGTTGAAGTATTTTTTTTGGGTTGAAAATTCAACTTTTTTGTGGAACATTTGTCATGTTTCTCCTTCGAAAATTCATCATTCTTGGTTGAAAGTGAATTTTTTGGTTGAAAAATCAACTCTTCGGAGTGAAAATTCAACCTTTTTTTTAGAAAACTTGTTTATTAAAAGTTCGACAATTTGTTTAGAAATAAACTCTTGTTTAAAATTCATGTTTTTAGGTTGAAAATTCGACTTTTTTTGTAGAAAATGAAACTTTTTGTAGAAAATGAAACTTTTTTTATAGAAAATTAAATTATTTGTTTGAAAATTTAATGAAATAATTAATTTTTTTAGTTTAAATTTCATATTTTCTGATTATACTTTCATCTTTCTTATGTAGAAAATTCATCTTTTTCGTTTAAGAATTCAAAATTTTAGTTAAAACAAATGTATTTTGTTGATAAATTTTTTTTGTAGACAATTCTACTATTTATGAAATTATCAAATTAATTGTAGTTGAAAAATTCTGCGAAAAAATTCAACGAAAAATTCATCATTCTTGGCTCAAAGTTAATTTTTTTGGTTGAAAATTCAACTTTTCCGAGTGAAAATTCAACTCGTTTAAAAAAATTTACTTTTTGTCTTGAAAATACACTGTTTTTAATTAAATTAAATTCTTTTTTGTTTGAAAATTTGGCCAATTGGTTTAAAATTTATCTTTTTAGGTTAAAAATTTAACTACTTCATTCAAAATTCAACCATTTGTTTCAAAAATAAATTATTTTGTTAAAAATTCTGATTTTTGGGCGGAAAATTCAACTTTTTTTAGAAAATGAAACTTGTTTCTGAAAAATTGAACTGTTTATTTAAAAATAAAGTTTCTTATTAAGTAACAATATTTTCGGATTGAAAATTCAATTAATTTCATGAATTTTTTATAGCTTAAATTTCATATTTTAGTTTTAAAAATTCTAATTTTTTGTTGAAACTCATATTTTTGGGTTGAAAAATAATTTTTTGTATAAAATTGTCTTTTTCTTTTGTTGCAAAAAACTATTTTTTTGTTGTTGAAACTTTATCCTTTATTTGTTTAAAAATGAAACTGTTCTGTTGAAAATATAATTAACTTGAAAATTCAAAAAATAATTTTTTAGTTTGAAATTTCCTTTTTTTTACGTAATAATGCATCAGTTTCGTGGAACTTTAATTTTTTGTTGGATAGTCACATTTTTTGTTTTAAAATTGAATTTTCGTAAAGAAAATTTTTCTTCTGCTTTGAAGGTTCAATAATTTAGATAAACTTTTATTTACTTTTTGAGTGAAAATTCTTCATTTATTGAAAATTCGCCTTTTTGGTTTTAAAATTCTGTTTTTTTGTTGTATAAATTTCATTTCATTTTTTATTAAAATATAAACTATGACACCTTTTTTTGACAATTTGTATCTTCAAGCTGAATATTCAACTATTCTGTTAAAAATTCAATTATTTTTTTGAAAATTCCAGTATTATGTTAAAGAGTTATCTTTTAAAGTTGAAAAAACTTTTTTTTGTTTGAAATAAATAATGAGCTACTGCTTTGCATATTTTCAATTCCTGAATATGTCTGAGCTAGAAAATAATTTATATTCAACCGCTGATATAACACGAACAATAAAAATATTGTTAAAAATCATAAATTCTTCAATTCTCTTTAATTCTTTTAAATTCTCGTAAATTCTGTCATATTCTCGATTATATAACCTGAACTTAAATTCTCGGGAATTGAATAACTCTACCTGTGTATAGTGAAAACGTGAAACTCTTACCAGATGGCAGCACAGGTCCTAATTTAAACGCGCTCCTATTTAAATTTGAGTCTCAAGTTGACGTTGGGGTCATTCTGACCCCATGTAAGTGATGACGGTTAATGAAAATTTAACTGTTCCATTTTTCGTGAAAAATAAGATTTTTCGCTGGACCACTTTTTATGATAGGAGTGGATAGAAAAAATTGAAAGTATTTACTATTTATCTTGTAAGTTTATTCTTGTAACTGAATAGGTACACGTTTTTATAAAACACCACAGATACAGTTATTTATGAATTTAGTAGTATTACGAAATAACATTTATTTCTTTAAGGTAACTATTTTGTGCAGTAGATGTTCAAAAACTCGAATTGAATTTCTCATCGAGAAAAGGTGCTTTAGGAAAAACGCGGCAAATATAGGACAAAGAGATTCTATCCGATACAAAAAGGATCTCAAAAGTTAAAAGTGGAAATCGAAGACTACAAACCGACCCAGTGAAAATATAAATTCCGTGCCTGCTTAAAATAGTATAGACTCTATATGGGATATGCTCATTTTTCTAGACTGAACTTTTATCAATTTATTGAATAAAATTGAAAAATATGGTGGAAATTCCATCCAAAAATCACCAACCTTCCTTTCGCACTTTTACATCTTCTTTACTTATTGTAAAGTCCCTGATAGGTAAAAACTTTATAGTCTCAAATTTAAATTTCACATTTTGAATGCTACTCAGTTTTTGACTCGATAAAATGGTTATAAATGAAATGAGTAATTTTGGAATGGAATTTCATTTATTAGAAATCTGTAACTTTTTTATTTATAAATTGAAACTGTTCCGAGTTGGAATGGCACGCGACCAAAATATGCATATTATTTAAAAAAAGATTCTGTTTAAGAATTTTTATATTCATGATAAAAGAGAATTCGCGTCACAGCAGCTTGTCCGTTTCGAGCACATTTTATCAGTCACCTCTTTCTTTTTTTTTTTAGCTATTCGAGTCTAAAAGTACTTTTTACTTTTTATTATCGTAATATGCGTGTTTAATTTCTGCCTATAATTTTATTTTAGTTACTAAAATTGTGGGATTTTAGTGGATTAATTTATGAATCCACGTACAAATGTATACGTATTATAGAAGGGCTTCCAAAAAATTATCCAGAGTCCCGATTCCTCATACTTCAATTTCTAATTTTTAGTTTTGAATAAGAAATTTCCATTCAAATTTTATTTTAAAAGAAGTTTAAGATAGGACTGTCATTCCAGGTACCGGCCGAGTAAGGTTCTCTTCCGGGCTAAGTTTCTGTGTTTATGATAAGGTACCGACCGCCGGTATTACTAGCGGTCGGCAATGTAGATTTCGAGTTTATTAGCATTTTACCACCAGTCGGTAATCTATCATAAAACAGTCGGGGGAAATCAGGGAAATTTTTTTTTTTTTTTAAAGGAAACTTTCAAGGACTTTGAAATAAATGGCAAAAATAAGGGAATTTCAGTCACTCTTCTAAGATTAAGTCACTTTTTAAAATAAAAGTAACTCTTAAGCCACTTTTCCTTTAATAAATTAAGAAATATTTAAATCGGATTTATACTTATTTCTGAATTTTCTGAAATTCTTTTAAAGTCTTTTAGAGTATTTAAACCTAAGTCAAGAAATTTTTAATATTTTTGAATCCCTTGGATTTAAAAAAAGTTTTGGTATTTTAAAAATGTTCAAGAAAGTTTTAAGGGACTTCGAATTGAAATCCCTTAAAATTATAATTTAAAAGAATTCCAAAATTATGAAAATATTTGAAAGTGCTTCGAATTTTAAAAAATACTCAAAAATCTTTTAAAAATTAAATACTTTGGAATTCTTTGAATTACAGATTTTAGGGTATTTTTTAAAATTCTAAGGATAAAGAATTTTTAAGAGTTTTAAAAAGATTTGAAAGGATTTGAAATATTTCAGGATATTTTAAAGGATTCCAAGCAACTTTAAATAACTAGGTTACAAAAGAGTTGATAGATTTTAGGATATTTCTAAACGTTGGAAGGAGTTTTAACATTTATTTCAACAGTTTTAAGGGATTTCAATGATTTTATGATATTTCTAAAAATTCGAAAAAAAATTAAGAGTTTTTAAACGTTGTCGTTCGGGTTTCATTTTTTTCATTTGATACAGATTTCAGTATTATAAAATCCATTTGAAATCTCTTTAAATTACCATTTGTTTGAAAGGATCTAAAAAGATTTCAAGAAGTTATTAATATAATTTAAACATTTAAAAGGATTTAAACGATTTTAGGGTATTTTTGAACATTTGAAGAAATTTTAAATAGGTTTAAATAATTTCAAATTTTTTGACATTCCTTAAAACTTTTTTAAACTCTTGCAAATTCCTTCAAATTATTAAAAACATGAATAAAAAATATAAATATAGATTTTGGCGTATTTTTAAAAATTCGAAGGAATTTTCAAGAGTTTTAAAAAGATTCAAATGATTTAGAAGAATTTAAAGGATTTTAATAATTTTAATATGCTTATAAATTATTTGAAATATTTAAGGGTATTTTCGAAGATTCCAAGAAGTTTTTAATAGATTTCAATCATTTTAACGTATGCCAACGTTCACAATTTTAAATGTTTCTGGATATTTTTCAAACATCCGAGGATTTTTTTTTAATACTATAAAATCTCTCAAAAAATGTGAAATCTTTTAGAATATTTATAATGGTATAAAAAGTTATTTTACTGGTTTAAAATTTTTAATTTCTAAATTTTATTTAAAAAGGTTTATAATGTTTCTTTAAAATCTTTTGGACTGTTTGAAAATACCCTACAACGTCTTAAATGCTTTGAGGTATTTTTGAAAATTGAGAGCTGTTTTCAAGAATTTCAAAAAGTTTCAAAGGATTTCAAAATATTTAAAGGGATTTGAAATATTTTAGTACATTTTTTTAAATTTCAAGGATTTTTTAAAACAGATTTCAATAATTTGAAAGGATTTTAAAGATTTTCGGATATTTGTAAAAATTTTGAATAAATTTCAATAATTTCAAATACTTTGAAACCTTTTTAAATTATTTGGAATTTTAACAATACCCTAAAATATACTGGAAGTTTTAAAAATACCCTAAAACATTTAAAATCCTTGGGAATCCATTCAAATTATAATTTGAAGAAATCCCGAAGGATTGGAAAGATTAGAGGATATTTAAAAAAATCCGAAGGAGTTTTTAAGAGTTGTAACATTCTTTCAAAGGATTTAACAATATTTTAAAAGATTTGAAATATTTTGCGGTATTTTAAAAAATTCCAAATATTTGTGATAGATTTCAATCATCTGAAGCTATGTCAAAGGATTTTAAAGGGTTTCGAGTATTTTTAATACTTCCAAGGAATTATTTAAAATACTCTAAAATCTTTTAAAGACCTCTTTATCTTTATCTATATAAAAATTTTACAAAATTTAAAAAATATCCTAAAGTATTTAAAATCCCTTCAAATTATTGAAATTTTAAAAAATTATTTTGGAATCTTTAAAAATACACGAAAATATTTCAGATGCCTCCTTTGAAACTATCTGAAATTTTTGAAAACTACTTCCATTTTAAAATAATACCCCAAAGGATTTAAAAGATTTTAGGGTATGTTTGAAATATCCAAAAAATTTGAAAGATTTTAGATATTTCAAATCGTTCCCTTGAAGTTTTAAAAATACCCTGAAACCTTTGACATTGTATTTTTTTGAAATTTCAAAGGAATTTTGAATATTTTTGTAAATTTCAAATAATTTGAAAGATTTCAGGATATTTAAAAAAAACTTGGTATCTTTGAATATACCCTAAAATGCTACATATCCTTTGACATATTCGAAATCATTTGAAACTTTATAAAATTTTTGAACCGAATTCAGGAATTAAAAATTTAAAACGATAAAAATAATTTTCTAAATTATTTAAAATATTCTAAAAGATACAATTTTTTTAGAGATTTAAAAAATGATTGAAATATATTAAAAACGTCTTGAAATCTTTAAAAAAAAACCCTTAAACTTTTAAAATCATTTTTTTTTTTTTTGATACTCAAATTATTAAAATCCTGAAAAATCTCTCAAAATCCTTTGAAACTTTTTAAAATTTTAGTAAATTCTAAAAAATACCCTAAAATATTAGAAATTCTTTGGAGATTCTAAAAATACTCTAAAATCTTTAATACCTTTTCGAATTAAAAAAAATACCTTACAGTGTTTAGAATCCTTTGAAATTTAAATATATCTTAAAATCATTTAGAATTACTTTAATTTAAGATGTTAGGGTATTTTAAAAGATTCCGGGTAATTTTTGATAGATTTCAATAATTGGAAGCTATGCCAAAAGTTTTAGTGTAATTTTAAAAGTTAATAACCTTCAAAATATCCCCTTTTTTAAAGTACCCTAAAATCTTTCCAATTCTTTGGAATATCTTCAAAATTATAATTAAAAGGTATTTCAAAGAATTTAAACTAAATAAAGATTTTAAGGTATTCCTTAAAATTCCAAAGGGTATTATAGATTTTAGATTATTTGAAAAATTTTCCACCTAGTTCAAAGTATTTAGGGTATTTAAAAAAATTCCAAGCTATTTTGAATAGCTTAAAAAATGCTTAAAGATTTCAAACGACTTAGAAGGACTTGGAATGCGTTTAAATTATTGAAATATATTCCAAATTTCTTCGAATTCTAAAAAATACACTAAAATTTAAATTTAGATTTTTTTAGTTTGAAGTAATTTGCAAGAGTTTAAAAAACTTTCAAAGAATTTACAAAGGATTTTAGATTAAAATTCCTAAATTAAACCCTAAATTAAAATTTTTTTACTAAATTTATAAAACAAATTTTAATTCAAAACAATTTTATTGATTTCCGTAATATTGGAATGAATTTAGATGGATTTAAGGTAAACGAGAAGAATTCGATGAAACTCATAAAAATCCAAAGTGAATAAAAAAATGCAATTGAATTAAAAGACTTTAGGATCAATGAAATAATAACTTTTAAAATTCCAAAAATCCACTGAATTAAGTCGAATTTAGGAGAATTGAAGTAAAATGAAAGAATTCAAAAGAATTCAAAAGAATTTAAAAGACATCAGGGTGAAATCCAAAAATAATTTCAAATATCTGCAAATCTTGATAACTCTACTAATTTTGAACTTAAAAAAGTGACTAATACCAAAAGAACATCTCAACAGAATTTAAATGGATTGAGAACATGGATAAAAATCGAAAAAATCTATTTATTTGAGTAAAATTTGAGTGAAATTGAGTGAATTGGCAAGAGTTAAAAAGGATTTACGAGAATTAAGGGCCAATTCTAAATGAATTACAAAAAATACGCAAAAATTTCTTGAAATGCTTGAAACCGTACGAAATCCCTTACTTCTGGTGAATACATTCTCTGAAATCCAGTAAAATATTGAATTCCCTTAAAATTATTATAAACCCCGAAAATCCCTTGAAATGATTGTAATCTCTTGAAAACTCCTTGAAATCTTCTAAAATAATATCTTAAAATATTTTAAACGCTTTGAAATCGCCTCAAATTAATATAATTATTTAATAATTCCTTGGATTCTCTTTAAATTCACTAAAATATTTCGAATTCTATAATTCCTATTAAACTACTAAAAGCAATTAAAAATAAATATTTTAAATCCTTCAAAATAGTTTGAAATTTGTTAAAGTTCTTGAAAATGCCAATTAATAAAAAATTCCTTGAAATATTTTTTAATTTCCTAATATATTTCAAATTAAAAACTCTTAAAAATTCCCTAAAATTTATGGGCAGGGAAAATTATTCAACCATTTTTTTGAAAATACAACTATTTTGTAGAAAATTAACTTGCACTTTAAAATTAATACATTAATGTTAAAAGGTGAACTAAAATCTTGTTTTCAACTGCTTTTTTGAAAATTGATATTTTTCATTAATAAAATTTACTTATATTAGTAGAAACTGCATCTTTCTTAGATAAAAATGCAACTGTTTAGTTAAAAATTCACACTTTTCGGTTCGATATTTAAACTGTTCAGAGGAAAATTCAACTATTTCGTAGAAAATTAACTTGTTTAAAAGTTATATGCTAGTGCTGAAAAGTCAACTGAAATCTTTTTTGGATAAAAATATAACTTCGTTTTTTAAAATTTATCTTTTTGATTAAAAAATTAATCTGTTTCAAAAGAAATGTCATGTTTCTTGTATAAAATGCAACTCTTTGGTTGAAAATTCAACAATTTTGTTAAAAAGTTATCCTTCATTGTTAAAAATTCAACTGTTTTATTGCAATTTCAAGTATCTTCGTACAAAATTTATTTTCTATTTAAAATTCATACCTTGATGTGGAAAAGTCAAATTAAAATCTTTTCTGAATGAAAATTCAACTTTTTTTTTTAAATTGTGTTTTTATTGAAAAAATTAATCTATTTTAGATAAAACTGCATTTACTTCTTGTTTAAAACTTATATTTTAATGCTGAAAAGTCAAACTTTTTTAAAAGGAATTTCATCTTTCTTGGATGGAAATGCACTGTTTGATTGAGAATCAAAATGCTTTGCTTGAGGATTCAACAATTTCGTTTTAGCTACTTAGTTAAGAAATCATTTATTTCCAAAGATTCATATTTTTAGTTGAAAATTCATCTGTTTGGTTAAAAGTTGAACTATTTTTTTGAAAACTGATCTTTTTTAATAGAAAGTTCAAGTTTGTGAGGTTTATCTCTTTGGTGAAAATTTAACTATTTTGATAGAAATTATTTTTTTATCGCTCAAAATTTATATATGGTGGTTGAAAATTCAATTTTATTTTATCGAAAATTCGTCTGTTGGCTAGAAGATCCAACAATTTAGGTAAACTATTTTTTTCTTTCATGACTAAAAAATCTTTATCTGTTGAAAATTCCTCTTTTTTGTTGCAAAATTAATTTTTTTAAATAAAATTTCATCTTTTTGTTTGCAGTATCAACGATTACACTTTTTTGTTGACAAGTCATCTTTTTAGGTTGAAAATTTTATTAATTTTAGAAAATTTATTTGGAAAAATTAAAAGTGACTACCGTGATCTTTTCATTGAAAAAAGTGACCAACAGGGACTGTGCAGCACCCCTGATTGTTTTTTTTATATTTCTTACAGGAATTCCCTAATGTTTGATATTTTTTTCAAAATGCTCTTGGTAGTTTTGATCTTATTATAATTTTTTTTAAACTTCCATTATGGGTAGCAAATAGGGTACCATAGGGACCAAATCTTGAAAATAGGGTAATTTAGGGACCTAGAATATAGGGTACAATAGGGGATACAGGGACTGGTCTGTGAGACCTAAAACAGAAATAGGAAAAAGGAGACGCAAGAATATCCTGCAAATCCCATTCATCCTTAGTTTTTATTTAACCGAAAATCAAGTTGCCGAACAGAGAATTATCATTTAAATTTTTTTTAATTTTTAGAAGGCCATAACCTATATTTGTCCTAACTACCAGATATCATAATTTTTATTATACCGAATCCTCACTTGGCATCATTTTCATCTTTTAGAAATTCTATTCCCCATAACATTTAATATTCCTAATTTTCATTTAATAGAAATTCTGTTTTTCTGAATTTGTATTTAACATAATTGCAATTTTTCCAGAGTAACCACATAACCTAGCATTCATTTATACGAATCACTTACGGGAATCACATATGCCATAATTCCCAATCCAATATTGAATTGCCATATCACAGAAATTCCGTTTATCCTTCGGCCTAATATAAAGGCGCGAAATTCAAATAAGAGAATCCTGATTGGTTGATTTTGAATTTCGTGCATTTTTAGTATAGACGAAGCAGAGTTTCGCACAGACGACGCGAAACCGGAATCGGAAATACGTAGCGAAGCGCGAAGCATTTAAAGTATTCTTAAGAAGAGAAAATTTTTCATTTAATATTTTATAATATTTTATAATCTTTTATATATTTATATTTTTTCTATATATTTATATTTCATAATTTTATAATAATAAAAATTATTTTAAATCTCATTTAATATATTTTTGTCCAGTGTTTGAAAATAAGCTTTTTAATGAAAAAACCATGGTTTTGGAATTGATATTGGAATTTTCATTTGCATCCTTTACTGCCGTAATAGTTCTGGCCAAGATTTTTACTCAAGACAAATCCCAAAATAAATCCCAAATCTTAAGCAATTATGGATAGAGAGCATTATATCCAATCGATATGATTGGATATCTCATTTGAAATCCGCTGTTTGTGAGGTAAGATTTTAATTTTCTAATAAGAATGTAATAAAAGTCAGAAATGTACCTTATTTTTTACGATAGCAGATACATTTTGACTTTGATGTGTGAGAAATTGTAAATGATTAAAGAAGCGAGAAATTGATTGACTGATTTCTTAATACTGTTTTAAAAAATATTATTTCAATGTGCTCTTTATTTTGGTCTTCTCTAGCGTTGAATTAAATTTATTTTTAATTGATATATTTTAATCAAATGTGTTCAAAAAAGGCCGAGACCTTAGAATTCTATTTCTTTACTTTACTTCCTAAATAATACAGTAAAAAATTTTTCCTCTCTGTGTTGCCTTATTTTAATTTTTTTTATGGTAATTCGAAAATTGGTAGCATTAGGTTGAAATTAGTCAATTTATTCATTAAAATTTCAAAAATTCATGTCATTAAAAAAATTACTTTTTACTTTGCAATAATTCTCAATGATCAAATCTAAATTATTTTTATTGTTATTGTTATTCTACTTATTTTCTATTAGATTGTACTGCATTTATCTAACGGCTTTAAATACAGTCCGCTCTCTGAATAATGGCACTCTGAACAGTGCCGTTTCTCATTATTTTTGCTCGATCGCATCCCCCACCATCGCGCTATCGCTTCGAGCGCCGGCATTTCCATACAGTCTCTGAATAGTGCCACTCGCGTAAATGTACGAAAATAGAACGACTGCTTCGGATAAATGCTTTATAGTACATATAATAATTAATCAAATACTCACTCTGTCAATACTTGTACAAAAACGATTAGATTTATTGAATCAATGTCGCGAAAAAACATCCAAACATATACACTTCGTACTTGCGGGGAAAAAAAGGAAACCGACGAGCGGCACTATTCAGAAAGAGCGGTCGCGAATTCGATGGTGCTTTCACGTGCTAAGAGTGTTCACTGTTGCACCTACTTTATTATTATTTTTATTATATTTATTTACTATTTAATCCTGTATGAACACTCAGTTTGACTTGAAAGTCGCGACCATTTTAAAACAACCGATTCCTATTTCGCGGCACCAATCAGAATCGGAGTAAGCGATTACACAACTCTTCGGGCGAATTCGTGGCTGAAGTAAAGAAGTGGGCGGAGTTTACTAGTGTGAAGTGGAAGGGACACCGTTGATTGAACGGAGTGGAATGTGTGCAGGTGTAGGTTTCGATTTATATAATTGGCGAGTAATGTTTGGGGAAAGATAATTGAAGTTATGTTACACAAGAGTTTACAAAATTTTTCCGGCATATATTCCATAACTTTTTATGTCTCGAACTCTGCAGCTTTGGTGAACTCCCACCCAGCTAAAAATTCCTTTACAGGAACCTCGGAGGGTCCTGTACATGATCATGTGCATGATACTGCACACGAACCTATAGAATTAATCTTGACGGTTTCTGTACAGGAATTTCGCGAAGGAAACTACATGGTCCTACAAAGGATTCTGTATGCGAGGTAACCTTTGCATTATCCTGTAAAGGTTCCTGCACAGAGCAAATAGAGGTACGGGTTCATGTGCAGGAACATGTTTAGGATCCTATACATAAACTTGCGCAGGAACTAATCCACTAGGGTTCGCTAGTGGCTTGGCTTTCTCGATGGTGAGTTGAATCTTCAAGGGAATAAAAGAAAGGCAACTTTACAGCTGTAAGCGACATCATTTTTCGCGATGGCTCTATGTAAAGGAACCTATATACAGTCGACGCTCTTTACCTTGCCGCGAATGGGACCGTGGGGGAGTAATTTTCATGGAAACGATGTTCCCCCACTCGCAAGTGTAATCTTGATGCGTGGTGCTTGATGCGAATTGTTTCGCTCGCTACGTACGTTGCCGCGCGCAGATCAGTATTTACAAACAGTGAAAGTTCGATTTGCAGAATACATATTGTGGAAGTAATTATCTCACATCCGGTTCCAAAAAATTGTGATCACATCGTTCTCTCGCGGAATAAAATGAAAAATAGGTTAGCATTTACGAATTCTTGATAAACCTTTGATTAAATTTGCCATACTTCAGGTTATCTCATGTGACAAGGAAATTATCATAAGACATAAATATTATGATTTCGAAATTCATTTATAAGCCTCATTGACGAAGCATATAATGACTTTTTGCGCTTTAAAATTGCCTTAAAAGACCTAAACCATTGATGGCAATGTAAATAGCGAGCGGAACAATTCTCAGATGGCGAGCCGTAGCGGTCGTCGTGGCGGAAGAGCTCGACTAAGAGTTAGGGGAAGCGGAAAGGTAAATAGCGTTGACTGTATGTTTCTGTAAAGGGTCCTTCCAAAGATTCCTTTTATGTTTTTCTGTAAGGGATCATATACACGTTACTGTACAGGAACCTGCGTCTCAGTTTTCTTCGTAAAGGATCATTTAGAGGCTCCTTTGGCAGTGGAGGTTCCTTTGCAGGATCATGTACCAAATTCCTGCGCAGGAACCGTCAAGATTACCTGTGCAGGTTCATGTGCAGGTTCGTCGCTGTTCACTCGCTTCCATCTACCTATTTTCAGTGATTGAATTAGTCACTTATCGAGTCACCCCCACTCTCCACCTTAGTAATCTCTGAATGGTTCACCCGGGTGAAGCCGAACACTCACCTAGTGCAGTGGAATGGTTACGAGTGCACCCGAGTGCACTCGTCTGGGTAGCGTTCAGGTTTCTCACCAAGAGCACTTGTCAGGTACGTGTGAAAAGCTTTGGCGCGAATATAAAGATTTTCAGGTTATGTTTACATATAACAATATATAATGGGGAGGCAGCTAAAGAAAATAATTTTTTCTGCAATTGTATCAAACCAATTATTGTTGCAAACGATAATGTTTGCAACAATCTTAGATAATGATGAAGAAATTAATTATAAGTTTGATAGTAGCATTTCTGATGGAAATTTCAATGAAACTTCGAGGCCCAAAGGAAACGCCAGCTAAAATAATAGGATTTGCCATTGTGGGATTTTGGTCTTCTGAAAATCTAATGAGGTGTTTCCCTGGCATGAATTCTATATCTATATTCTTTTTTAGACTCTGTACAATTTACTTTTATTTTGACAGAGGGTTTTATACAAGTTTAATTTAAATATGCCCAATTTTCCAACTTCCTGCTAATTTCTGTGCTCACTTGCATTCACCTATCTCGTGAAATATTCACCCATCGAGTAACCCCTACCCATCATTCTGGTGATTTTTGAACGGCTCACCCGCGGGTGAGCCGTTCAAAAATCCACTCGCGGGTGGATCCGCCCACTCACCTATA
Source organism: Belonocnema kinseyi (assembly GCF_010883055.1). Lineage (NCBI taxonomy): Eukaryota > Metazoa > Arthropoda > Insecta > Hymenoptera > Cynipidae > Belonocnema > Belonocnema kinseyi. Next base: position 83,749,129 of record NC_046661.1, on the reverse strand, counting down.
GGTTAGCTCTAGACAGGAGCATCAGCGCTAGGATCCTAGCACTCATGAACGGTTCCGAGTGCACCCGAGTGCAGTCATGAGAAACCTGATCGAACCCGACGGGTGAAATAGTCACCCAACGAGTGACCCCCGCCCATCAATCTGATGATTTCTGCACGGTTCACCCGCCTGGATCCGCCCACTCACATAGCGTAGCTGAAGTGCTAAACGGTTCCTGCACTTCAGTTCACTGGGTGAGAAACCTGAACGAAGCCCATGACAAATGGAATTTCTGTGACATGGTAATTTGACGAAGTCGGAATTATGATAAATGGCGTTTCGTATAAATAAATGCTTGGTTATGTGGTTATTCGGGAAAAAAATAAATTATGTCGATTATGTCAAATGATAATTCGAATAAATGTAAAATATGAAAAGTAGAAATGCGGTAGAAATTCGGAAAAACATAAATTCTATTAAATTAAAATAAGTAATAATAAATATTATGGGGAATATGAATTTAAAAATATATAAATGATGCCAAATGAGGATTCGGTTTAGTATTAAATTCGAAAAGATAAAAATTATGAAAAATCCCTGTTCAGAAACTTCATTTTCGGTTAAATAAAACTTAGGTTAATAGAATTTAGGGGGTATTCATGTGCTTCGGGGAAAAGTCAGGAAATTTGGAAAATAAAGTTTTGCGGCCACCTTGTTTAAAATTGAATGGAATAATAAATTAAAGAATGAAAAATTGGGACTCGACCTCTTAATTCGACCCTATAGAGTCTATAGATAAATCGTAATCAATCCTAAAATCACATCTGCATTTACGAAGTGCGCATGCGAATTTATTGTGCGTCGTTGAATTGAAAACGTGTCCCGCCTTCGAAAAGGCAAAATCGCGTCGATCCATCCAGGCATCTCAAAACAGCTCAAATTCAGGCGACCCTGGCTTTTTATTTCGAGGGATGAAAGGCACACAAAGTAAATCATAAGCTCGCCGGATCGCCTCAATTTGATCAATTTCCGGTCCAAAGTGGAACTTACAAGAAACCCCGGATTTGAAAAAATCCAGGTAAAATTTTCTCCGAGAGGAAAAATGGCCTCAGAGACAAATCAATTCTTTCCAAGAGGAATAAAAATTCTCTCCGATCGGGAAAATGTCTCTCTGAGAAGAAAAATTGATCTCGACATCCGCTTTGCAATTCGTTGGAACTGTGATGAGTGTTTTTTGCTCTTAGCGCTAAAAAATTTGATTTGCGCTGAAAGAGATTGTATTGACTCAGCTGTCGCTTTTCTCAGGCAGTACAAATTGTAAAATCCGCATCAGTCGGTGACCGATGACTCAAAGTTTTGGAGAACGTTTGCAGCACCCTGGGCAGGAGCGAATCACGCATAACTGCTTTCTCTCCTTGGACTTCACAGCTCTGCTTCAGAGCCAGCAAAGATTTTCATCCTTGCAATTTTCTCCGGGTGAAGGGCCGTTCCTTTTTCAAGGCCGAAGCAGGGAGTGCCAGCGTTGAATTTGGGTGGGAATTCGAGAGGCACGCATGTCGTTCCAATGCTGTAATTCTTCGGCGCCTGAGCTGTTCAAGCCCAGGCAGAGCCACCCGATCATCTCCTTGGTCTTCTTCCCCATACTGCTTCTTCGGCGATTGTAGACTGAGAGGAAGAGGGTCACGTCTCCGAGTTGGAAAAGAGGCACCTTAAAAAAAGAATTGTTAAGATTTTTCTTGATTTTTGTCGATAAAATGCAATTTCAGGAGTTGACCTTTCGAATTTTGAATAAACCCCAGATTCAAAAAATTTCAGAATAATACACCAAACTCTCGCTTTCAGTCAAGTGTCGGGGGTTGCCTTCCAATGGCCTTGAGCTGATTACGGGGGGACACACACGTAAACAGTGAGATCCGCTTGTCTCGTTTCCAATTAGAATATATATAATGTCGCAACCGCTCTCGCCCTACTCCCCTGGGAAAGTGCGTGAGCCAGCAGTTCTAGGAAGACTGAGAACGGGGTGACTGAAAGCGAGACTTTGGTGCATTGAAAATATTTTAGAAGATTTCAAGGACTTCGAAAAGAGTTCAAATATCTTTCAAAGACTTCACAGAGAATTGAAAGATACTTCACGCATCTTTCACAAAGATTTAATTGATTTAGGGTGCACAATCTTTCTCTTTTTTTCTTAGTTTCCCCTTTTTTCCTCCAATTTCCCTTTTCCTCCGATTCTCAAAAAACTTCCCCCTTTTCCGCTTTTCTATTTAAATATTCGATATTTGAAAAAATAATATTTAAATTACATGAAAAATTCTCTGAAATTACTAAGTGTACCCGTTACTGAATAATAATTAAAGCAATTATAGCACTTCAATAAGCTATTTATTAATAAATGAGGTACACTTTTCAAGTGCTGAACCATTAAAAATAAATACTCTTTAATCAAAATTTGACGCAGAAAGATTCTAAAGCATGTTGAAAATGTGATAACTGGAGACAGAAGTTATTATCCAATATAAAATCGAAACAATTACAAAATATACAGTACTTTTTAAATATGTATTAGAAGGTGAAGACTCTTTACTTAAAATATATAAAGTCAAAAGGTTACACAGATTTTAAAGATTTCAAAGATTTCAATAATTTTTAAGATCTCAAAAATTGGAAGATTTTACGATAATTTTACAAATATTTCCGACGATTTCACGAACATTTTAGAGAAATTTCGAAAAGATTTCAGAAAAATTTAATGTAATTTGAGAAAAATATTTCAGAGATTACAAAAGAGTTCAAAAATATTTTTAAAATGCTTCAAAGTATTTTAGAAATATTTCAAAAGGTTTTATATGATTTCAAAATATTTCAAAAAATTTAAAGATCTCAAAAGAGTTAAAAGAAAGACTTCAAAAAATATTTTTAACAACAAAGATATCACAAATTTGAAGGATTTCAAGAATTTGAAAGACCTCAAATATTTAAATTTTCACAATAATTTCACAAAGATTTCACAGACAGTTTTGAATTATTTCAAAAAACGTCAGATTTCAAAGATTTTCGAAAAATATAAAGATTTCAATGAGACATTTAAAAGGTTTTAAAAGAATTCAATATATTCATAAAAAGTTCAAAGAAATTCCAAAGGATTTACAAGATTTTACAATTATTTGAAGAAATCTCAAATGATTTCACAAAGATCAATAAAAGATAATTTTACACCGATTTTAAATAGTTCGGAAAAATTTAAATATTTCTAAAAATTAAAAAATTCTTGAACAAATTTCAAAAAATTTCAATAAGTTCAAAAGTCTCAAATGAATTAAAAAATTTGCAGACTTCGAAAATATTGCAATGATTTCAACAAATTAAAAAAATGCACAAATATTTGAAAGATTTCACTGAGATATTGAACAGATTTTAAAAGATTTGATAAAGACTTTAAAGAATTCAACAATATGACTTTATACAACTTTCCATGATTTTACCATAAACTTACAAAGATTTCAAAGATTTCATAAAGACTTCAAAAAGTTTTAAAACATTTCATAAATATTTAAAGAATTTCACAATAATTTTACAAAGATTTCAAATATTTCCGAAAATTTTCAAAGATTTCGAAACATTTAAAATATTTTATTATGATCTTAATTATTTTAAACATTTTTAGAAGTTTTGAAAAATTTTACAAATATTTAAATGTTTCAGAACATTTTCACTAAGGTTTTGAAAATCTTTCATCAAATTTTAAAAATTTCACAAAGATTCCAAAAAATTTCACAACTACTTAAAAGGTTTCATAGACTTCACAAATGTAATTTATGATTTCATAAATAATTAAGGAAATTTTAAAATATTCTAAATATTTCAAATACTTCAAAACCTTTCACAAAAATTTAAAGAAGTTTACAAAAATTTCCATGACTTTAGAAAGATTTTGCCAAATTTCAAAAGATTTCACAAAAATGTCAAAATATGTCATAAGTAACAGTTATTTCAAAGGTTTCATAGATTTCACAAATATTTGAATGATTTTATAAAAAATTAAGAAAAATTAAAATTTTTGAATAAGTGTAAGTTAACTTGTTTATACAATTATGCAACATTTATACAATTATCGAGCAATTAAACTAAAATTAAATTTTCATATTTAGCGAAAATCGCGAATCTATTAATTTATTAATAATAATTGTTCATAACAATAATACTTTCATAAATTGTATACATCTTCACAATTTGATGTTGCGCGAGAGATAAATGAGCAATTTGAATAAAATTTGTTTGTTCATTAAACTATTCAGTTGTTAATTTGTTCAATAAATTTGTCTTAAAAATTAATTTAAGAATTTATCAAATCATTTATATTTTCTTAGTGCGCCTGCATGGAATTAGGACATCTTTGAAGCATTTTTCAGTCGCTCTTGAAGATAAAAAAAGATAAATAGCAAAATTCCTAATTTTGTTACACTTAGCGTTCAATAAATAAATATAAACAAAACTAAATTCAAAGATCGCGTTTCTCAGCTCTCTTATATTAGAAATGTAACTGTCTCTAATTTTTATAAAAGAATTTGTAAATCTGATGATAACTGAAGGCTGTAGACTGTTTTGAACCATACATTCCCGATTTCGACAACTGTGCCTCGGTGGAATCCGAACCATCAGAATGCTGAAAATTGAAATTCCGATTCTCACCTGAAATACAAACGTCTCCTTGTAAAGAGGATTGGGTTGAGCACGTTTGAGGCAAGTTTTAGATCGTGCCATCTCATGACAGTTGCTGTCAACCAAGGAAAGTTTGACGTAGGTGTCCGGAGGTTTAGTGTCATTTCCTCCTCCTCCTCGAAAATGGGATCCCTTAATTATTTCCACCGATAGGCGACCTGTGGTGCCATTGTAGGTCAAACCTATAAGAATTTCAGCGGCACTTCCGCCTTTCATACTACTTCCGTATGGTGGAGTAGTCGGAGACGCGTATGATTGAACTGATTGTTGGGAACCAGTTGAGTCACTTCTAGTGAGACTGCTGGTTGTTCCCCAGTCCTGGATCTTGATGAGAGAATGAAAAAGATATAATTGATTCCACTTCACGGCAATCTATTGTATACTTTATGGTATTGAATACTATAAGGTATTTTAGACAATACTGTAATTTATGTCAATTAATGCTATACTGTATTGCAGCGAATAATATACTATATCCCAGGGAGTACTATACTGTATAGCTGTGAATCCTATACAGTTCAGTAATAAATTCAGTACAGTATATTGTTGATTCGTATACAGTATATTGTTATCTCCTATACAGTATAGTAATAACAAGATTGGGATAGAATCAATGATATTTACCGAGGCTGAAGGTGGGGGTTGAAGAGTGAGCCACAAAGTGGTTTCGAGTTGAAGATTTATTTGATCAAAGCTTACTCGAGCCTCGCCTAAAAGTCTTTCTCTTCGCATTCTGCCACTCCAGAGGTAAACTCTCAACCTGACACCCATGGCGTTTACGTCCTCCGGGTTGACTCGAGGTAGCAAGAAACTTTCCATATACTGGGGCGACGTCCCCTGACGAACTCGAGTCTTACGTCTCTGTTTTTTCGAGGGCAGCAAAACTAATCTCACCTGGCTACCATTTATCCCTGCTGGATAATTTCGACCTTGCAAGACTTGTACCTTCAAATCAAAATTAAATCAAATAAAAATGCTTAAAAAATATTTCTGTTGCCTAATTTATCATCATTATTGATTTTATTCTCCTCACAGTCATTTCTCGCATTGGAGCATCGTAGAGGAAAGCAACTTCTAAAGTTCCAACTTCCTCAGGAGCAACTCCTATTGTTGTCACCTCATCGATTGTATTTGGCGATGTATGGTGTTCAATCTGGGATTCTGATTCTCTGGTATCAAGGGGATGACTTGGTGCACCCACTTCCACCACACACTGAAATAAATTGGGTCAAAGATACTCATTAGTTTGATCATGAGATCTGTATTAATCTTCAATAGACATATACTATTTCAGAACTCTCTTGGCATCCCCCTTATCCCTCGAAACCCCACTTTATGGGACCATGGGACCCAAAATGTATCAAGGGATCCCAGCAATCCCAAGAGACTTCACCTATCCGAAAGGACCCCATGTGTCCCACGGGACACCACCAGCTCCCGCAACTTATCTTATACTATAAGACCCTACTGAATCTATAGGACACCAGCTATCCCAAAGAACCTAACCTAACTCACAGGATCCCATAGATTCTTTGGAATCCAGCATATTCCCGGCGATACTTGCATCCCTAAAGGGCTATCTAATTTACGTGGCTCGACCTATCTCTCCGGAGTCGATCAATTTCAAGGGCTTCTACCTATCAATCTGAACCTTATCTGTAACAAGAGCCCTAACCTATCCATATAGACCTCAGCTATTCCAAGGCCTTATTTGTCTCAAGAGCTCTAACCTAACCCAAAGAAACATCCTATCTTTAAGGACTCCTTTATCTTCCGGAACTCCTTTTGCTTCACGGGGCCCCCCCGAGTCCACAAACCCCATCCATCCTTTGGGACCCAACGTAACCCAGGAGACCTTCCTAACGCACGAGGCCATTCTAACCTACGTGTTCCAACCTATCCCTTTTGACACCATCCATTCCAAGGCTCCAACCCATCACTCTGAATCGCAGCTGTACCAAAAGTGAGTCCTTCATACTCTCCTTATTTTTTGGTACACAATTAATCACGCGGAAGACCCGTATTCCTCGAGGCCACTTTATCCATAAGAACTCCTCTCATACAATGGACGCCCAATTAACCCACAGAACCGCATTCTAGCGTATCCTAACGTATCTCATCATACCTTCCTATCCCTCGACGGAAATTGTATTCCACGTCACCCAACCTATACCTCTGGACCACAGCTACTTAAAGGAGGCAACCTATCCCTAGACACCTAAACTATCTCAATTCAACTAATCTCTCGAGAACCCTCTCTTATCCGCTGGGACACAACCTATCCCTCGGGACATCAGCTATTCCAAGAAACAAAAAACATTCCTCGAAACGTTTCCTATCCCAAGGGGCCCCACTTATCCCTCCAAACCCCATTAAACTCACAGGATTCAACTTATCGTGCAGGAATGTACTTTTCGCACGGAACGGCACCTGACCCACAAGACTCGCCTACTTCATGTAACCCACACATCCCTGGAAAATTCACCTAAGCCACGGAACTCAAACTATACTAAGGGGCCCTAGTTTTTCGAAGGAATCCAACCTAACCCATAGGACTCCACCCACCTCTCGGGGCCAACAAATCTCATGGAAACTCCCTTATCATCGAGAGCGCCATCATCCCTTGGGACCCTTTGATATCAAGGCATTCCCAGGGCTTCAACCTATAACTTAGGACCCAAACTATCTCACGAGGCCCAACGTATCTGAAGGGTCCCTATGTGTCCCACGGCCACCTACCTATCCCTTAAGATCCCACCTCATACCACGGTATGTCATCTAATTCACGGACCTAACATATCACTAGGGATCCCAAAAATCCTTAGGAACACAACCTATCCCTCGGAACCTGAAATTCTCCAAGAGACTCAAGCTATCTCTTGATATCCCAACTATTCCTCGGGACCTAATCACCCACAGCACTCTACCTATCCCGCGAGGCTCAACTTGACCCACAAAACCTCACTTATCACTTGGGATCACAGCTATGTCACGAGACCCCACTAATCCCACAAGGCCTTATCCCAAGGTACTCTACCTAATTCACGGAAGCCACCTATCCCAAGAGATCCCACATAACCCACAGGAACCCACTTATTCCTCGGAAATCACCTAATCCCGCGTGACCCTAGCTGTTCCAAAAGGACCCCATCCATCCAACAGGATAAAAGAATCTATCCCACTGCTAAAAATTACAAACACTATATTTAAAAATACCACGAAACCTTTTTTTGTGAAAGTTTTTGTCTACTTTGACTAATTTTAATTTATTCTTAGTTTAATCTTCTGGAATTTCGACAACTTACCTGGCGTTCTACTCTATTATTATAACTATTATTCGGATCGACCTGTTGATCTGGAGAATGATCTTCGGTACAACTGCTGGAAGTTGTTCCAGCCTCTAAAAATTTAATAATAATTCATTAAATTCATAACTGATTCACATCGATTTATAATATTTCAAAACGATCCCTCGCTAACAACAATATGATATATCGAGATATCCCAATCGATCCCATTTATCTCTTAGGTTATCTCAAGTTAGATATAAATTTTTTTTTTAATATTCCACTTACAGATCCCAGGTATGATATCCTAGGGATATCCCCGTGATATCTCAATTTTCACCTTGCAGGATCTCTGACGGACCATACAATAAAATTAATACCCTACTGAAGACATTTGAATATCACTATTTCTGCCTTGCAAGATATCCGACGGGTCATTAAAAAAAAATTGATTGCCCTACTTGAGACATTTAAATATGATATAAATATGTCTCGGATATCCAAAGCTTTTCTATAAGAAAGTTTACTATCCTACTTGGGACATTTGAATATCCCAGAAACGTTTCATAGACATCCCGGATATCCTTGTGATATCTCAATTTCCGTCTTTCAGGATATCCGACGGGCACATGCAATTTTTTAATATTCCACTAGGGATATCCGACGGGTCATACAAAAAATGTTAATATAATACTTGGGAATTTTAATATCCCAGAAACGTTCTATTGATATCCCGGATATCCTGGAGACATCCTCCCGAGATATCTGAATTTTAACCTTGCAGGGTACCCAACGGGCCATAGAAATATATTTTAACATTCTACTAGGGACACTTAAATATCCCAAAAACGCCCTATATACATCCCGAATATCCTGAAGATATCCCGTGTTCTGCAATGCATGTTATCCGAAGGGTCATTAAAAAAATTTAATATCTTACTTAGGACATTTAAATAGCCTAGAAAAGTCCCATAGCCATCTTAGATATCATGTGAGTAAACTTGGGATATCTGACTTGTGTTGGTAAACAGTAAAAATAAAATCCTGCATGGGATATTTAAATATGTCCGAAACGTTCCATAGACATCCTTGATATTCTGGGGATATCCCAATTTCCGCTTCATAGGATATTCAGCGCTTCATATACAAAAATTTAATATCCTACTGGGGATATTTTAATATCCCAGAAACGTTCTATAGACATCCCAAATATTCTCATGATACCTCAATTTCCGATTTTCAGTATATCCGACGGGCATTTAAATTTTTTAATATTCTACTCGGGACACTTGAATGTCTTAGGAACGTCTCATAGCTATCTTGAATATCCTGTGCTTAACCTCGGGATATCCCAATATTCGTTTAGCCGGATATCCGAAGGGTCATACGAAAAATGTTAATATCATACTTAGGAATTTTAATACCCCAGAAACGTTCCATTGACATCCCAGATATCCTGGGGATATCCACCGGGATATTTGAAATTCCACCTTCCAGGGTACCCAACGGGTCATACACATACATTTTAGTATCCTACTTGGCCCTGGCGAACAAATTTTGTGCCCCAGTGGGCACAAAATTTGGCGACGTCTTTACGACATCGTTACGACATCTTTACGACATCCTATGTCCATGTCGTTAAGGTCTCTTTACGATATTGCAAAGACACCGAAACGACATGGACGTAGGATGTCGTAAAGATGTCGTAAAGACTTCGCCAAATTTTGTGCCCACTGGGACCCCATTCGGTTCCTTTTTAAAAAACTGGAAGGAACAGCAAAATCAAATTAATTGTTGAAATTCGGTCGAAAGCCTGTAAGTAGCAGTCAACAGACGTTATACCCCAGTGGGCACAAAATTTGGCGACATCTTCACGACATCGTTACGACATCCTATGTCCATGTCGTTACAGTGTCTTTAGGATATCGTAAAGACATCGCCAGATCATACGACATATTTACGATATCATAAAGACGACTTAACGACATGGACATAGGATATCGTAAAGTTGTCGTAAATATGTCGTAACGATGTCGTAAAGACGTCACCAAATTTTGTGCACACTGGGACGTCTTATATTTTTTTAAACTGTTTACCGTTACAAACAAAACTATTGCGATTATTCCGTGACCTTCTATAGGGAATTTTAACGTAGAATCCGAATTTCAACAATTTAAAAGTTGATTTTACTGTTTTTTCGAGTTTTTTTAAAAAGGAACCGAATGGGAACCCAATGGGGTCTTTATGGGTAATTTGTAGAGGCTCTATTCGGTTCCTTCGGTCCGCCAGGGGCATGATATCTGAGGGTAATCTCTGGGATATCCCTGAGACAACATGGGAGATAAATGATATCGAACGGGATATCCCGGTACATCCTATTGCTGGGAGGAGAATTTTAAACAATCTTAAAGTTAAATTAAAAATTCAGTTAAAAAAAATGTTTACCTCCCAAAGGGGGTCCATCCTCTGCCTGAATGGTCAGAGTGTCTGGTGGATGTTGCAAACGATAATTCAGTCTGCGGAGTGCGTCCTCTTCGGAATCGGAGCTTGTCTCCGGATCCGCAACGGTAAAAGGTTTTCCTACCCGAAAGGGATCTTTAATAAAAAATAAAATCTTTAATCACTATTTTTCAGAATTTTTTTAGATTCGATAAGATTCGAAAAACATTGGATATTTTTCTATTTAATCTAATGTCCAAAGGAAATAAATTCCGATTTTTTTCAACTTGCTACAATAATAATTCTTAGGAATACCGGAGAAATCAAATGACAGTATTCTGTTCTTATCAATGCGAAATTTATAAATACAAGTTTCTATGGCTACTAAAAATTTTCTATAATTTAAAGTTCAAAATCAGGATCTATTTAAACTAAACTGTGTGAATTTTTGAGTGCGCAGACGTTTTCTCAAAGTTTTTCGTGAAAAAAAATTTTGTTCTAACGTTTTTTGGGCTTCTTGTTCATAATATTTTCAAGGTTGCTATAAGGTCTGGAAAAATCTGGACAGTCATGGAATTTTACGAAAAAAGCTGGAATTTTTTTTAGACGCACCTATTTCAAAGTCTGAAATACTATTTCAATGCTTTAAGGCGAATTTTAAAAATTCTGATTCATTCGAATTGATTTTTTCCTACTAAATATAATAAAATAAATTAGAAAATACAAGTATTCATAAAATTTTTTAAATCTTTGTGAAATTTGTTAAAAAATTGAAAACTTTGTGAAATCTTAAAACGTATTGAAATTATTCAAATCTTTGTGAAATATGACGAAATCTTTATAATTGGAAAATTTGTATATTTCAAATTTTTGCGAAACCTTTCAAAATCATTAATGTATTTGTGAAATTTTTGAAAGGATTATGAAATATTTCTTAAATAATTGAAATTTGTATGAAAATCTGTTGAAATATTTTTAAATTCTTTGAAAACTTTGTTAAATATTTAGAAATAAGTGTTTTAAATATGTTTTTATTTGTTGTGAAATATCTTTTAAATGATTTAAATGTTCATGAAATGCTTTGAAATTTTTTGAAATTTATGTTAAATAATTCAAATCTTTGAAATCTATGTTAAAGTTTTTTAATCCTTGGAAAAGTTTTTGGAATCCTTCTAATCATTTGATATCATTTGAAATCGTACGAATTGATTTGAAATCTTTGTTAAATACTTGAAAAAATTCTTTGAAATATTTTTGGAATCTTAAAATATTTATGGAATACAAAAAATTTTAATATTTGTAAAATTGTCTACATGGAGAGAAATTAAATTAATTTATGGAACTGATTGCACGGCGATTGCTTTAAAAGCAAGGGTACCGAGATCTTATTTCTTGCGCCAAAGCTAGAATAAGTTTAAGAAGCAGTTTCGTGAATTATCTTAAAATTTCTCTCAGTGTATTTACAGTCTGTCAAGTTAAAGCGTGGGTGGCTTTACTCGCAGTCGGTAAGGTGTATCGACATGATTTTGGTGTCAAAATATTAAGAAGAGCTCCCT
>NC_046661.1:83712649-83737049 GCF_010883055.1 Belonocnema kinseyi | reverse complement strand
TGAAAGAGAGAGCTCTTCTTAATATTTTGACACCAAAATCATGTCGATACACCTTACCGACTGCGAGTAAAGCCACCCACGCTTTAACTTGACAGACTGTAGTTAAATATTTGTGAAATCTTTTAATATTTGAGAAATCCATGAAATCGTTTGAATTCTTTTAAGCCCATTGAAATCGTTCCAATCTTTTGAACTTTTTTTATATCATTAAAATCTTAGCTAAATACTTTACATTTTGTTAAATGTCTGGGAAATCATTTATATCTTCATGATATCATTTGAAACCTTAAAATCATTTGCAATCTACCAAAATAATTAAAAATATTTTGAAATATTTTAAAATCTTTGTGAAATGTTTTGAAACCTTTGAGATGTTTTATCTATTTAGTAAAATATTATTGAATACTTCTGATGTTTGGAATCTTTGTCAAATTTGCCTGTTTAAGATTTAATAGGCAGACTTTAGAAAAGTAAAATTGGAATTTTTTCAAAAGTAGACCTGGAAATCCTGGAAAAGTCGGGGAAATTTGAAAGCAGGCTTCTGTAACAACCCTGATTTTTCAATTTTTAGGGTTTCGTAACCCCGATTAAAAACCTTGATAGTTTCGGTTGGGTGTCAGCCTGTCCGTAATTTTTTTCCAAGAAGGAGAAAAAGTGAGGCAAACTCTTAACCCCTTCGCTAGCAGAAAAAATTCGACAAAAAGTGCCCAAAATGGCAGGAATATTTTTTATCCTCAAAATTTGCAATCAGGGGTTTTGGGGTCGCTGAATCCGAATCTAATGTCAAAATTAAGAAATTTAAAATGGCAGATCTAATATGGCGAACGAAAATACAAAAAACGGATTGATTGAGATAAATCTTGGTACTTATGGATTTTTTGGAGTCGCTGAATCCGTATCTGAAGTAAAAATTCGAACATTTATAACGGTGGATCCAATATGGTGGACGAAAGTACAAAAAAGACTCAATTTGGATAAACCTTGTACATGTGGGTTTTTTTTGTCGCTAAATCCGAATCTGAAGTCAAAATTTGAAAATTTAAAATGGCGGACGAAAATATAAAAACGGCTCGATTTGGATAAATCTTGGTACTTAAAAGATTTATCCAAATCGAGCCGTTTGTTTATATTTTCGCCCATCATTTTAATTTTACAAATTTTGACTTCAAATTCGGATTCTGCGACCCCAAAAACCCGTAACTATCGAGGTTGCTCCAAATTGAGCCTTTTTTGTATTTTCGTCCGCCATATTGGATCCGGCATTTTGAAATTTTGAATTTTGACTTCAGATTTGGATTGAGCGACCCCAAAAGCCCGTAAGTACTGAGATTTATCCAATTCGAGCGTTTTTTTCATTTTCGTCTGCCATATTGGATCCGCTATTTTGAATTTTCGAAGATTGACTTCATATTCGCATTCAGCGACCCCAAAAACTAACCAGCAAAGCTTGAATGCAAAATCGGTGTAAGTTGAATAGAAAAAAAAGAAGACTGACGCATTTTGAGTCAATGCCACACAGGGCAAGGAAAATTTTGACGCGTTTTGCGTAAATGCCAACGAAGGGGTTAACCTAACTCACAACTCACAAGCGGAGCGTAACAAGGGAAAGTTTACGGAAATGAATGGAGTTTAGTAGGAAAAATAAGAGGAGTGTTAGTAGGGTGAAAGATTTAAGCGAGTAAAAAAGTGTGGCGAAAGAAAGTAGGGGATGTAAAGGGAAATGTGGAGGACAGATAAAATAAAGGTGAAATTTGGGGGAAGAGGAGGGGAGGTGAATAGAAATTTAGGGAGTAGAGGAAATAAGAGGAAATGTGGGGCAAGCGAGGCAAGGGTAAAGTAGAGGAAGAAAACGTTGGGAAAAGGAGTGAGCGAAGGGAGAAGCGAGAGGAGGAGAATTTTGGAGAAGTAAAGAAACATGTAGGGGTAGAGGAAGTGAGGAGATAAGGAAGTAGAGGAGGAAGACGTTTTATGAAAAAAGAAAGCCAGAGAAGTGAGCCGTTGGGAAGTGTAGGGAAATATGGAGTTAGAAAGAAAGGGGAGGAAATTTAGGGAAAGTCAAGAAAGGGGTAAGTAGGTGAGTAAGACGTTAAGAAAGGGGTGAGCAAAGGGAGAAGTGAGGGAGCAGAAGTCAAGGAAGTAAAGGGAGATAAGTAGGGAAAATGAGGGAGAGTTGAGAAGAGGAAGAGGTCGACGAGAAAGAAGTTGAGTAAGGGAAGGGAAGTTAAGGTTGAAGTTTAGGGAGGGGAGTAAACCGTGGTAAGCAGGGAAAATCAGGGAGAAGTGAGAATAGGAGGAAGTCAATGAAGGAAAATTTTAGGAAGGCAGGGGAGGGAAAGGTTGAAGTTCATGAAGAAGTACGGGAAGTCAGAGGTAGTAGGGGCGGGAAAGTATGAGAGTGGGAGTTTTGAACGACTTATTAAAGTCTTAATAGGCTGCAAAACACTTTTTGTAGACATGGAATAATTTTTTTGTTTTCTAATTATATGAAATGTGGAGGGTAGATAAAATAAAAGTGAAATTTGGGGGAAGAGGAGTGGAAGTGAATGGAAATTTAGGGATTGCAGGAAGTGAGAGAAAATATGGGGCAAGTGAAGAGAAGGGAAAGTAGAGAAAGGATACGTTGGGGAAAGGACTGAGCGAAGGGAGAAGTGAGGGGAGCAGAAGTAGGAGAAGTAAAGGAAAATGTGAGGGTGGAGGAAGTGAGGAGGTGAGGAACTAGAGGAGGAACATGTTGGTGAAAGAAGGAAGCGAGGGGAGAAGTGGGAATTTAAGAAGCCGAGGAACTAAGGAAGGTAAGTAGGGAAAATGAAGGAGAAGTAAGAACAGAAGGCTATCTACGAAGAAGAACTTGAGAAATGGAGGGGAAGGGAAGGTTGAAGTATAGGGAGGGGAGTAAATGGAGGTAAGTACGGAATATGATGGAGAAGTGAAGAGAGGAGGAATTCAGTGAAGAAGAATTTGAGGAAGGGAGCGGAGGGAAAGGTTGAAGTTTATGGAGGGGAACTACGGAAAGTTAGGGGAAGTAAGGCCGGGAAAGTATAGGAGTGGACGGTTCGATTGACTTATTTACGTCTTAATAGGCTGCGAAACCCTTTTTTGTAGACTTTGACTAATTTTTTTGTTTTCTAATTTTATTTGGGGTTTTTGGAAGCGTACCTAAATTCTTGGAGGACTGGGACGTGGAGCTGTTGCTGGACTCGCAAAGTGGCACGCAGACACCACCAAATAGAGTCGTCGTCGAAGGCGGTATGAAGCACCACTTGCGCGACAAGTACAGAACCACAACCAGCAGAAGAGTCACAAAACCAGCGCAGGCACCCAGAAACGCTGTCGTTTCTACTGGCACTGAAATAGGTTTTTTTTTTTAATTTTTCAAGTGGTTTTTTCATTTATGCTTCCATTTTCACCAAATGTATGTATTTCAGTACCCTGCATTTGTCCGGTTAAACCTTTAAACAATTCGAATAATTTCTAGGTTTAACTCCTTAGACATTTAACCTTTAGAAAAATTCATTCGATTAAACTTTCCATCGTTTTTAACTTCTCTTTTTATATAAATTACCTTCATGTAGGACACGACTGAAAAATCCCAAGAAATAATATTGCTGAAATTACTAAATTTACGAATTGGAAAATTGCAGAATTAGAGAATATTCGAACTTGCAAAATCCCGAATTATAAAACTCCCGAACTTAGAAAATATATAAACTTTATTATTTATTTTTAACGATACAATAATCGAATAATTTTATCAAAGAATGTTTAAAAGTTTTTTTGTTAATTATTCTTTGAATTGCAAAATTGCCGAAATATAATAATCTCAAATTGGAAAATTCCCGAATAATAAAATTTCCGAATTATAAAATTCTCGAATTTAAACAATTAAAAGAAATTATTTTTGAATCAATATTATTGATTTATTCAAAATAGAATAATCAAATACTTTTATCATAGAAGTTTTTCCATATTTTAAAGTTTTTCAACATTATTATTTGAATTTGCAGATTTCCAAAGTATAATAATCCCGAATTGGAAAATTCCTGAATAATGAAATTGCCGAATTATAAAATATTTAAACAATTCAAACTATTTATAATAACATTTTCAAAAAAAACTTTGCAAGGTTCAATTCAGACCTGAGTTATCTTGAAATTACTTTAGAACTAAAAAAAATTTTTTTTATTTTCGAGAACGCTTTTTACAATTGAAAAATACTATGCACATTTTCAAACGAAATTTTTCCCTTGGAAATATATTTCTTTAAACTTTACACAATAAAATACTGTTTATGTTAAAAATATTTGATTAGTGTATATTAATAAAATACATATTATTTAGTAAAAAAAAAGAATTTTTAAATTATTTAGATTCCAGAGTTTTCTAGATCGCATATTTTATAATTCAGCAATTTTCCGTCGGGAATTTTATTTTTTAATTTTCTCATAATAAAAGACATATAAAAGGCTCACAGGCCAAAGTGCTCTAAAAACCGAAAAAGTAAGGTGATTTTTTAAATTGAATTTTAAACGCATTAAATTCTTAATATATTCAGTAAAGATATTGTACTTTCAACAAAATATATCAATTTGTAACTAAATAGTTCAATTTCTAACTGAGAAAATGAACACTCAACGAAGAATAATTTTTCACTAAAAAATCCAATTTTTAACAAAATAGATCAATTTTCAACCAAATAATGTAATTATCAACTAAAAAAGATTATTTTTTTCCCAAAAATCAAATAGTTCCATTTTCAGTTTACAAAATTAGTTTGCAACCACAAAACGAACAAATTCTAATTAAAATTCTCAAACAAAACCGATTAGTTTCAATCAAAAGTTTGCATTTTTTTCTAAAAATATAAAATTTTGCGCAAAAGAGATAAATTTTTAAACCAAAAACTAACTCTAGAATAGTTTAATTTGTATAATTATCAAGTTGTGAAATGTTCAGATTAAGAAGAGAAATTTTTAACCGAAAATGGAATAGTTAAATTTTCAACCAAAATAATTAATTTACAAAAAAATATAGTAGTTGGTATGTCTACCACATTTTTCTCATTTTAATGAAAAATAGTTAAATTCCATCAAAAAGGACGAAATTTTAACTAAATAATTAAATTATCAACCAAAACACATGGTTTCTCAAAAAATGTTGCATTTTTAATAAAAAAAAGATGAAATTTCTACCAAAAGAGTTGAAAATAGTTTAAAATTTAAACCAAAAAGACGAATTTTGATCAAAACAGTTGAATTATCAACAAAAAAATGATTAATAAAATATTTAAACAGTCAATCAACGAAAAAAAAATTTTCCGCAAAAAATGTAATATTTTATATTTTTATCAAATTATTTTTTGATTATTGAAAAAAAAATTTGAATTTAATCAAAAATGGCGAAATGTCGACCAAACAATGCAGTTTGGGATCAATAGTTAAATTTTCAACTCAAAGAGACGATTTTTCAACAAAATAGTTGGATTTTTGATAAAAAATAAAAACTCTTATAATAAAATTGTAGAGTTGTTAATAAAAAAACATTTGCATTTTTAGCGAAAAAATATTGAACTTCTAGCTAATGAGATAAATTTTCGAAAAAGAAACATTTTGCAATAAACAAAGAAAAAAATTTTCAACTAAATTGTTGAATATTATGAACAAAAAATTTGTCAACCAAATAGTTTAATTTGCTTATTGTTTATTTTGCTAAAAAGAATAACTAATCCATTTTTGTTAAAACAACTAGAAATAAGTAAAGATAATTTTTAATTTCTTTAATATACATTAAAATCGACTTATTCATCAGTTTTCTTTTTTAAAAAAATCCGTTCAAAACACCAGACATCTTTCAAATCTTTTAAAATGTTTGCATATTAAATAAGATCTTTTCAATCTTCTGTAATTAAAATGTGGAAATGTTCGAAATCGCTAGAAATCCCTTGAAATTTCATCCTCTCGAATTGATTAAAAACCCTATAAATCTCTTCAAAAACCCTATAATTTCTAAATTTTTGAAATCCGTAGAAATATCTTGAAATAAAATTGATTTTATTTCCCACAATTCTACAAAAACTAAATACAATTTTTTTTTAATTACATTAGTTAAAAACACTTATAACCCCTTGAAAACAAATTTCATTTATTCTTCAAAGTTGTTTAGAAATTCGTTTAAATCCCTTGCAATTTTATCTTCTAGAATTTAGTTATCTAAGAGTCCACTAAAAAATTTTGAAAATGCTTTTAAAAATGTTAAAATCCCTTAAATTATTTTAAATCTCACGAACTGTTTTGATTTCATTTTTTAAAAATAAAATTATCAATTATGTTTAGAACTCTTTTTTACATTTTATATTGCAAATTATTTTTTTTGTTTAAATTCCCCGACTTGATTAAATGCTTGGCTGTTTTGTTGAAAATTTACTTTTGGTTGTTAAAAATTTATCATGTTGCTCAAAAAATATTTTGCAGCTGAAAATTGAACTATTTTGTTGAAAATTCCTCCTTTCTTTTGTTGAAAATTAATCTTTTTGGCTGAAAACGTATCTTTTTCAGAACAAAATTCAAAGACTTGGTTTGAACTTGAAACACTTGATTAAAAATTAATTTTGTTGGTTAAAGATACACCATTTTAGTTAAATATTGATCTCTTTGGTTGAAAATTTAAATATTCTGTTACAACATTTTTTGTTATTGTTTGAAAATCCATCTCTTTCTGTAAAAATTTAGTCTTTTCTGGTTAAAAATGCATCTGTCTGGTTAAAAGTTAATCTCCTTGATTTGTAAATAAATTTTTTAGTAAAAAACTTAACTGTTTTCTAGAAAATCCTTATTTTCAGCTCGAAAATTCAAGAATTTGATAGAAAATTTAACAATTTAACTATTTGTTTGAACATTCAACTTTTTTGCAAAAAAATAGTTTTTCCTTTGAATTAAACATTTTTTAAATGAAGTTAAACTATTATATTATTGGTTAAAAATGGACCTTTTTTATTTAAAAAGTCATCTTATTTGGCAGAAAATTAGCGTTTTTTGATTAAATTAAACTATTTTCTATGAAAAATGAAAATCTTTTCTTTGTTATAATATCAACTATTACATTTTATGTTGAGAATTCATCTTTTTCGTTGAATATTCGACTTTTGGCTTTAAATTGAACATTTGATTTTATTTTATTCATCAAAAAGAAAAAGAAATATATAATTAAAATAAATTAAATGAAATTACTAAAATGAAGCAAATTTAAATTAAATTTTTGAAAGACTTGATTAACATTTTTTAATTAATCAAATTTATCTTAATTTGGGTTTAACTGAAAAAACAGACTTTGAAAATCGAACGAATAGTGCTGAAACTAAATAATTTTATAATTAGAAATTTAAGATTGAATTACTTTTCTAAATTTTAATTAATTTTCACACTTTCCAGGTAAACATTAATTAGGGCTAATGGAATTAAACTTTTGCAATTACTCGATTACTTAAATAGGAATAATGCTTTTTTTAATTCAAATAAAGTTTTGAGAACATTTTAAATTAGATATCAGTAAAATATTATTATTCAAGTTTAAATTTGTTCATTTGTTCCTTTCAATTTTAAGATTTTTCGAAGCTGGTATTTTGTTATTTTAAATTCTTTAAAAAAAGATATTAAAAACTAGCAAAAAAATACAACCATGTTTTACAATTAAAATTTTTAATTGAATAATAGATAAAACTGGGAGAATTTTTAATCGCGAATTTCAAAAATAAAAAAATCTTCAATTTTAAAGATTTGCAATTCAAATTTTTAAGTTACAATAAAAATTCTTAAATTAAAAAAATTATAGAACTACAAATAATTTAATTTTCATGATTTATATTTTAAAATTATTTAATTTTGAGCTCATTTACAATTTAAGATTCTTTAATATTTAATGTGTATAAACAAATTAATGGAATTTGGAATGCCTTTTTTTTTAATTTTTACGACTTCAGAATACAATCGTGATATTAGGAAAATTTCAAAACTTTAATTAATATAATTAAAATTATATTGTTCAGAATTACAGGCGTTCAAAAAGAATAATTTTAAATTAAATACTTTTAAATTTGATTACTTTTCAATTTAAACCGATTAAAATTTGACAATTTAAAATTAAAAACTAAATTGAATGCTTCAAAGTCAAAGTTTGTGAAAATCTCGAATTTTTAATTGTTATTTCATTTAAAAAATTATAATTTAACTTTAAAATAGATTAAGCAAATTTTTCTAAAATAAATGTGTAACCAAATTTACCATCATTTTCACGATTCAAAATGAAAAACATCTTTAGAAATAATCTTAAAAAATTGAATGATTAAAAAAACCTTTCAAATTGAAAAGTATTTTTAAATGGGAAACATTGAAAATGAAAACATTTCTACTCCAGAATGTTGAAACTTTAATTGACTTAAACGTTTAAAAATTTCAATAAAAATTGGAAAAAATGTCACAAAAATTAAATTTTGATAATAAAATTATTTTCTACTTAAAGCCTTAAAATTTTTAATTATTTTGAGTAAACTTAAATTGAGTAAAAACTGAGAATATTTAAATTGTTAATTATACTTTTAAAAATTCAAACAGTTCAATTTTAATTGCAAAATTAAAGCTTATAAAAGAGAAAACAAATTATTTTTTATGCAGCATGAAAATTCAGAACTCGAAAATGAAAATCATTTAAAATAAAAGAAATTATTTAATTACTGATTGTAAACCAAAACTTGTATTGTAAATTGGATTGTAAAATTTTCATTTAAGGAAATTAATTTTCAACTGAATGAAGGGCAAATTTACAACAAAGAAAAGTTTTTCCGCCAAGGAAGAAAAAAATATCAATTAAACTGTGAAGTTTTCAACAAAATATAAAAATTTTAAATCAAAGAGATGAATTTTTAACAAAAGAAAGGATTTTTTTTACAAAACTTTAACTTTCAACAAAGTAGTTTAATTTTCAACTAAAACTATGCCTTTTTGATAAAAAAGTTGACATCATAGACAAATAATTCAGTTTTCAATCGAGGAATAAATTCCAAACGTAAAAGGATTAATTTAAAAAAAAATAGATTAAAAAAAACCTTGAAACCAAAAAAGAGAATTTTTTTACTAAACGATGACTTTTCGAGAAAAAAGGTAATTTTTAACCAATTAATTTAATTTTCTAGGAAAATAGTTTAAATACCGACTCAAAAAGATCAATTGTCAAATAAAAATGGTATAGTTAAATTTTCATTTAAAATATCTAAAAACGCTGAACATTTTAAACACGAAAGAATGAATTTTTCAAAAAATGATTCAGCTTAAAAAAGCTTTAAAACCAAAAGGAGGGTTTTTCTACGAAAAGATGATTTTTTAAGAAAAAATTTAATTTTTATTCAAATAATTGAATTTTCTACCTATACAAATGGAATAGTTAAATTTTTAGCCAAGAAATTAATTTTTAGTTCAAAATTCGGAACATTCTAAACAAAAAAGGATTAACTTTAGAAGAAATAATTAAACTTCAAAAAACGCTTCAATACCGAAAAGAGAATTTTCATGTGAAATGATTGTTTTTCAAGAAGAATGGTCAATTTTAATCAAATAATGAAATTTTCTAACAATATAGTCTAATTTTCGAATAAAAAAGAGAATCTTTCTATGAAGAGATGATGTTTCAAGAAACAAAGGTAATTTTGAATCAAATAATTAAATTTTCTAACAAAATAGTTTATTTTTTTAATAAAAAAATCAATTGTAGAATAAAAATGGAATATTTAAATTTCCAGTTAAATAAATGAATTTTTAGTTGAAAATTCCAAAAATTCTAAACATTCTAAATACAAAAGGATGAATTTCAAGCAAATAGTGAAACTTAAAAAAACGCTTCAAAACTAAAGAGAGAATTCGTCTATGAAAAGATGATTTAAAAAAAATGTACTTTTTAATTAAATAATTGAATTTTCCAGAATAATAGTTTAATTTTCAACTCAAAAAGATAAATAATCAAATAAAAGTGGAATAGTTAAATTTTCAATTACAAAAATTAATTTTTAGTTCAAAATTACTTAATTATGAATTTTTTTGCAAAATAGTTAAATTTTCAACTCCAAAAGATAAAATTTAAATTAAAAATTAACTTTTCAGGTAAAGAACATTTTTTCAGTCAAGACAAAAAATGCGAATGACTTCCAAACAAAATAGTAAAATTTTCGAAAAAAGAAATTAATTTTTACAAATTAGTTCAATTTTCGAACTAGTAATTGAAAAAAACTAAAATAAAAATAAAGTCAAATAAAACTGCGACGCAGTTCTAGAAAGAAGCTCTCCTAATTAATATTCATTAAACTCTTCCTATTTTGCTGATAAACAAAAACAACTATTTCTATTTGCTTAAAAAATGATCCTCTCACAATTAAAAAAAAAAACTCAAAATTTTCAATATTACCAAAAACGAAAAAAAGTCATTCCCTCTATATTTGGATTTTGCAATTAGCCGATTACTCTAAAAACCACCCCTATTTGAACTCTAAATCGACTCCCTCCAGATTTGTGAAAAAAAAAATAAAACAAAACTTTTTTCCAAGAAATGAATGAAATGTTTTGAATTGCGTTTCACGAAACTAGGTGAATAAGGCAGACGGTATTTTGTTGATGGAGACTGGGTCAGAGTGGACTTACCCGGTAGGAAATGGTCTGATCCAGCCAGAATCATACTCGCCCGTTAGAGGGTGACCGAGTGCGTCGGGTCGTTTGAATTTTCGAGGAAGGCACCAGCAGGATCCGGATGAGGATGCATCATCCGATCGGCTAGGAAGTCCCCGTGGTGTTTGGTGTGTTTGATCACAAACGTGGTGATAACGCCGAATAATGCGTGGGCGGGGGTAGAGAGTAACAGCACTCTGTTGCTTGCTGCCTGCCCCTGCAGCACCGCAAGTTCTAGTACGCAGGCGCGACCCTCATCCGCTCTCCCACAACCCCTTTCACCCCCCTTCAGCCACCCGATCAACCCCCTTCAGCCACCCTTTCGCCCCCCTTCAGCCACTCTTTCACCCCCCTTCAGCCACCCCTTTCGCAACTTTTCAGCGACCCCTTTCGCCGCTCTTCATCCACCCCCAAGCCACCTCTTTCTATCGCCAATGTGGCGCAGAGACTGGGTCAACTCGCTGAACTCAGTCACTGGGTTGCAGGCTGATTCATAAACTGGAAAATTTCTACTTCAGTTCACCCCCAACTCGCAACGCACCCTAGAAGACTTCGTGAACGGAAGGATTACGCAATTATTATCTGCATGCAGAGCGTTTACTAGGGTGGCCCAAAAATGCGTGGGATATTTTTCAATTAAGATAATTGATTTTTAATTGAAAAATAAAATTATTTTTCATAAAATAGTTACATTTTCGAACAAAGTGAGGAATTTTTCTATTGGAAGGATAAATCTTTAATTGGAATAGTTTTATTTTATAGTAAAAAGATCAATTTTGAATCTAAAGTATGCATTTCTAACTGGAATAGTTGAATTTTGAAAAGAAAAGTTGAATTTTGAACTAAAATTATGAATTTTTAACGGGATAGTTGTTTTTTTAACGAAAAAGTAAAGCTTTCGTCTAAAATGATGAATCTTCAACTGGAATAGATGAATTTTTACCAAGAAGATTCATTTCTATCAAAAAAATATGAATTTTTTAATAAAAAAGATAAATTGTCAACTAAAAATGTAATAGTTTTATTATTAGATATAAAAATAAATGTTTAATCAAAGAGAAGAATTCTCAACTAAAGCGATGGAATAATCAATTGTAATGATTATATTTATTGTTAAAAAAGATTTCACAAAAAAAATCAACTAATTTTCCAAAAAAAGAAAAACATTTTCAAACAACGTAATGAGTTTTCCACTAAAATGATCATATTTCAACTGTAATAGTTAATTTTCTGACAGAAAAGATGAATATTTTCAAACAGGAAGATTAATTTTGACCATAAAAGACGAATTTTCGACAAAAAAAAAGATAAATTCTCAGCACAAAATTGAATTTTTTAATAATCAGTTACAGGAATTAATGTTCAACAAAAGAGAAGGATCCTGAACTAAAACACTAGAATATTAATATGCAATGGTTAGATTTTCTGTTGAAAAACAACTAAATTTCAACAACGAAAAAAACAACTAATATTTCAATAACAAAAAAAAAAATATTTTCAAGCAACGTAATGAGTTTTTAACTAAAATGATGAATTTTCACCTGTAATAGTTGATTTTTCTACCAAAGAGATGAATTTTCAACCAAGAAGATTAATTTTTATCAAAAAAGAGGAATTTTTAAGAAAATACACAAAGTTACAATTAAAAAAGATAAATTTTCAACCAAAAAAACATGTTTAGACAATTTTCAACAAAATACACGAATTTTCAACTAAAAAGACAAATTTTCAACCAAAAAAACATGTTCAAACAATTTTCAACCAAATACACGAATTTTCAACAAAAATAACAGATTTAAACAATTTGAAACTAAAAAAAAAAAAAATTCAACCAAGAAACATGTTCAAACAATTTTTTAACTTAAAAAGATACATTTTAAAGCAAAAAACATGTTCAAACAAGGAATGAATTTTCAACTGAAATGATAAATCTTTTACCCAGAAGAGTAATTTTTACCAAAAAAATACGAATTTCAAACAAAATACACGAATTTTCAGCTAAAAAAGATACATTTTCAACCGAAATTAAATTTTTTAATCATCTGTTAAAGCAATTAATGTTTAAGAAAGAGAAGATTTCTTAACTAAAATACTGGAATATTAACATGCAATGGTTACATTTTCTGTTTAGAAAACTGCTAATTTTCAAAAAAAAAAAATAATCTCAAGCAACGTATTAAGTTTTCAATTAAAATGATGAATATTCACCTTTGGTAGTTGATTTTTCGACCAAGAAGATTAATTTTTATCAAAAAGAGGAATTTTTAACAAAATACACAAAGTTACAACTAAAAAAGATAAATTTTCAAAAAAAAACATGTTTAGACAATTTTCAACAAAATACACGAATTTTCATCTAAAAAAGATACATTTTAAACCAAAAAACATGTTCAAACAAGTAATGAATTTTCAACTAAAATGATTAATCTTTTACCTAGAAGAGTAATTTTTACCAAAAAATACGAATTTCAAACAAACTACACGAATTTTCAACTAAAAAAAGATACATTTTCAACCGAAATTAAATTTTTTAATCATCTGTTAAAGAAATTAATGTGTAACAAAGAGAAGATTTCTTAACTTAAATACTGGAATATTAACATGCAATAGTTACATTTTCTGTTTAGAAAACTACTAATTTTCCAAAAAAAAAAAAAAATTTCCAAGCAACGTAATGAGTTTACAACTAAAGTGATAAATATTCACCTTTAGTAGTTGATTTTTCGACCTAAGAGATGCATTTTTAACGAGGAAGATTACCTTTATCAAAAAAGATGAATTTTCAACAATTATTCAACTAAAAAAGATCAATTTTCAACCAAAAAACCACGTTCAGACAATTTTCAACAAAATACACGAATTTTCAACTAAAAAAATGTTTTCAAGCAAAAAAACAGGTTCAAACAATTTCCAACCAAATACACGAATTTTCAACTGCAGTAACATATTTGAACAATTTTCAACTAAAAAAACATGTTCAAACAATTTTCAATGAAATAAGCGAATTTTCAACTAAAAGAGATACATTTTAAACCGACAAAAAGGTTTAAACCAGTTATAAATTTCCAACTAAAATGATGAATTTTTAACCCAGAATAGTAATTTTTACCGAAAAAGACGAATTTCAAACAAAATATACGAATTTTCAACTAAAAAACGATGCATTTTCAACCCGAAATTGAATTTTTAAATTATCTGTTAAAGAAATTAATGTTTAACAAAGCTAGGATTTCTAAACTAAAATACTGGAATATGGAAGTGCAATAGTTACATTTTCTGTTTAGAAAACAACTAATTTTCCAACAAAAAAAACAACAAAATTTCCAAGCAACGTAATGAGTTTTATCTAAAATGATGAATATTCATCTTTGACAGGTGATTTTTCGACCGAAGAGATGAATTTTTAACGAGGAAGATTAATTTCTATAAAAAAAACGAATTTTCAACAAAATACACGAATTTTCAAATAAAAAAGAGAAATATTCAATAAAAAAACATGATTAAATAATTTTGAACAAAATTAGACGAATTTTAAACTAAAAAACAGAGATCGGAACCCTTAATTTTTAAAGGGTCCAGAGACCAGCAAGTGTCCGGTCCGGACCCGAGCCCGTAAGATCTCAAAGGGTACGGGTCCAGAGCCAGACCCTTTAGAATTTAAAAGGTTTGGGTCCGGGCCCGGACCCTTAAGAATTTAAAAGGTTCGGGTCTGGACCCGCACCCTTGTGAAATAAAAGGTTACAGGTTCGAACCCGGACCCTTCAGAGTTTAAAGGGTTCAGGTCCGACGCGAACCCTTAGAAATTTAAAGGGTACAGGTCCGGACCCTTAAGGAACCTTTTAATGCTGCATACAACCTAAAAGGTTCCTATCTTTACATTTAAAAAATGTAGAAATTGGTCGACGACCAAATAAGAGAGGATAAAGAGAAACACAAATTTGGGATCAAAAATAAACAATTCTCAAATTTGACTCAAATTTTGAAAATCTAATTAATTTGGTAGATTTATATAAAAGTCAGGACGAGGGGGTTTTCGAGTCACAGATCAATAATTTGCTGTTGAAATTAAAAAATTTTGAAATTTGACTCTAAGTTTGAAAATTTTATTAATTATTTATAATTATTAATCAAATCGTGTTTATAAATTTCTCAAATATATGTATCTCAAGGAACCTTTTAGGTTGAACCCAATCGGGTTTGGACCCGAACCATATAAATTCTAAACGGTCCGGATCCCGGCCCGGACCCTTAAGAAATTAAAGGGTCCAAGCTGAATCCGGACCCTTAAGGAATCCTTTAAACTCGGGTCAAAGCAAAAAGGTTCCGATCCCTGCTTGAAAAGATAAATTTTTAACCAAAAAACATCTTAGAACAAGTACAAAATTTTGAAAGATACATGAATCTTTAACTCTGCTGTCCAGCAGAAAAACCTTGTAAGTGACATTGGCCCACGAAGGAATAATACTGCCAGTGGGAAGCCATTTGAGACTGGCAATAGAAACATTACCGTAAGTGGTAGGCACAATACAGGAAGATTTTAAATTTTCGTGCGCAGGTGCGCAGTTGTCCACTTCCTGTACATGGAAAAATGTAAGAGTGAGAAAGTTTGTTAAATTGGCGTAAGTTAGAGTGGTTATGTTCTTTTGTTGATCCACATTCAAAAGAGACACGAAATAAATATATAAACAGTATTTTCTGTACTTCTCAGTGGGCACAAAATTTGGCGACGTCTTTAAGACATCGTTACGACATCTTTACGACAACTTTACGACATCCTATGTCCATGTCGTTTCGGTGTCTTTGCGACATTGTAAAGCCATCGTCAGATCATACGACTCATTTACGATATCGTATAGATACCTTAACGTCATGGACATAGGACGTCGTAAAGTTGTCGTAAAAATGTCGTAACGATGTCGTAAAGACGTCGCCGAATTTTGTGCCCAATGGGTTGCTTGAAAAATGTGTGAACAGATTTTGAGAAGGAAAAGTATAAGTAAGTACCTTTTAAATTTGTAATACGATAAAGAAATAATGGAAGTATTATAACTTGATTGAAAAGTTTAAAGTTCTTCGAAACGTAAACATGAAAAATATTATAATTTCTTTAAAAGTTATTATGAGGTGACTCAGTTTAGAAATTGGTCAATTACGTATTTATAAGCATGTATACAATTTAATCAGTACAGATAATTGCAAATAATGTGATATTATAATGAAGCGCCCTACTGATAAAAATCTGAGAGTATATGCTATAGATTCTCAAGGCTCTGAGAAGCTCTGAGAAATTCTCCGCAGGCACTTAGATAGATATATTGAAAGGTCCAGGCTGAAATTGAAATAAGAATTCGATCATAAACAACAAGCAGAGAGGCTATATCAATAGAGTAGCCGACACTAAAGGGTCCTTTGTTAAGCTTTCGGAATAAAATTTAAAAATGGATTTTTTTAAATTTCATAGTTAACAGTGAGGGCTTTAAAAAAGCTAAGTGTATTCGCCTTCTTCGGCGTGTAACTTGCACCACAACCAGGTACTTAACACCTCATGGCTTAGAACAAAAAATTTTTGCCACCTACATCAAAACAAACGAAAAGAACCTCTCTAACTTACGTCAATTTGAAAAACTTTTTCACTCGCACACTTTTCAATGTTCAGTCGACGCTATTTACCTTGCCGTGGATGGGACTATGGGGGAGTAATTTCCCGGAAAAGATGTTCCCCCACTCTCGAGTACGTACGTTGCCGCGTGCGGATCAGTGTTTACAAACAGTGAAAGTTCGATTTTCAAAATACATATTGTGAAAGTATTTATCTCACATTTGGTTTTCCAAAAAATTGTGAGCACATCTTTCTCTCGCAGAATAAACTGAATGAAAAAGTAGGTTAGTATTTACGAATTATTGATAAACCTTTCATCAAATTTGCCATACTTGAGGTTACCTCACGTGACAAGGATATTATCATAAGACATAAATATTATATGATTTTGAAATTCTTTTATAAGCCTCATTAACAAAGCATGTAATGACTTTTTCACTGCTATTGACACTATTGACGGCAACGTAAATAGCGGGCGGAACAATTCTCGGATGCCGAGCCGTCGCGGTCGTAGTAAGGGGAGAGCTCGACCGAGAGTTAGGGGAAGCGGCAATGTAAGTAGCGTTGACTGTATAGGAAGAGAAAAAATGCGCACCTGCGCACGAAAATTTAAGATCTTTCTGTAATGTGCATACCACTTACCGTAATGTTTCTATTGCTAAGTGGGGAAACGGAGTTAGGTGCATTTGCCATAGAGACTATTTTCCGATACATGCGCATGAGAAAATAACCTCTTTGGCAAAAGTCACTTACTAGGTTTTTCCGTTGGATAGCAGAACTGGAATAGTTGAATTTTAAATCAAAAAGATGAATATTTTTAACTAAAATGATGAATCTCCAGCTAAAATGATTGAATTTTCAACCACAAATTGAATAGTTAAATTTTTAGTAAAAAAAGTTTTTTTTTGACCAAAAAGATACATTTTGAATTAAAATTATGGAACATTCAATCGAAATAATTACATTTTTAGTTTAAAATAATCATTTTAAACCAAAAAATCTAATTTTCCAAAAAATAGTTACATCTTTAAACACAGTAGAATAGTTGAACAGTTAAGTAGTTGTATTTTAAACTAAAAAAATTAATGTTTAACAAAATTGATAAATCGTTGGCTAGAATAATTCAATTTTCAGTTTAAACAAATTTCAACGCAAAAAAATTAATTTAAACAAAAATAGTTATATTTTCAGACACAGTAATTAACTTTCAACCAAGATGATAAATCTTTAAGTGGAATTATTGAATTTTAAATCTAAAGCGTAAATTGTCAATCAAGATGATTAATTTCAACCAAAAAACATAAAATTTCAACTAAGAAAGATAAATTTTCAACCAAAAATTAAATAATTAAGTTTCTAGTCAAAAAAAGTTACATTCAAGCAAAAGGATGAAATAATTGATTTTTCATCCTGAAAGATCAATTCTGATCTAAAATTATGAATCTTTAACTAGAATAGTTAAATTTTAAACCAAAAAGTTAAATTCTATACTAAAATGATCATTCTTTATCTGGAATAGTTGAATTTTAAACCAAGAAAGTTAATTTCTATGAAGAAATACGAATTTACAAACTAAAAATGATAAAGTGTCAACCAAAAATTGAATAGTTAAATTATCAGTTTAAAATAATTAATTTTTAACTCAAGAAAAGACATTATAACTAAAGTGATAGAATATTTAACTGAAACAGTAAAATTTAAAACCAAAAAGATACATTTTGTGAGAGTCGCTGCACTTCGGTTTGATGTGGCGTGTGCTCCAGATTCGGGGCACTGGATACCCCGAAATTATGGAGATCAGCCGCTCCGAAATCTGGGTGAAATGTTTTCCTAAGCTAAATATTTAAAAATTAATTTAAAAATTGCTTTTAACCAAATAGATGAGTTTAGCAAAAAAGGACGATTTTTCAACAAAGTGCATGAATCTTTAACTAAAAAAGATCAATTCACAACAAAAAATAAAATAGTTAAATTTTCAGTTAAGAAATTTTATTTTTAAAGAAAAAAAAATAATTTTCTGCTAAAATGATAAATCTTCATAAAACAAATTAATTTTTTACCAAGAAAGTCGAATTTTTAAATAAAAACGTAAATTTTATAGTTTTAAGTCAAATAGTACATTTTCTTTAAGAAAATTAATTTTCAACCGATAATGACAAACTTCCATCGAAATAATTCGATTTTAAACTAAAAAAATATAAATTAAAAAAAATCTACTACAATAAAAAATTTTCAAGCAAAAAGAACAAATTTTTAACCCAATAGATAGTTTATCAACAAAAACGATGAATTTTCGAAAAAAAATGAATATGAAATAAAATTATGAATTTTTTCTACACAAAAATGAATTTTAAACCAAATAGATGAACTACTAACCAAAAAGACACATTTTCAATTAAAATTATAAATATTTACCAGAAACCAGCAGGATTATTTTTCTACCAAAAAGACGAATTTTCAACAAAATAAATAAATTTTCAATCACAGAAATAAGTTTTTTAAGGATAATGATCAATATTTCACCGAAAAAAAATAATTTTAACCAAAATATTGAATTTTCAAATAAAAAGTTAAGTTTCTGACCAAAAAAGTGAATTTTCAGCCACGAAGATTAATTTTCTACCAAAAAGACGGATTTTCAGCTACGAACATTAATTTTCTACAAAACACATTAATGAATGAATTTTCCACGAAATAGTTGAATTTTTGAACCAAAGAAATACAATTTGAATCAGTAATATTAATGTTCCAGCAAAAGACGCATTTTCAATTAAATATTTATATTAATTTTCGACAAAAGAGTTAAATTAAAAAGATATACATTTTAAGTCAAACATGAAATAGTTAAACATTCAGTTTTAAAAATGTTTTCAAACAAACAAGTCGAATTTTCAATAGAATAAATCGATCATCAACGAATGAAATAAATTTTTAACAAAAACGATGAATCTTTCACCCAAGAAAATGAATTTGCAACCACGATCACTAATAATGTTTTACCAACAAAAAAAATTAACTTTTAACTCAATACATCAATTTTAAACAAATAGTTGATCTTTTCAAAGATAAAAGATTACTTCTCAACCAAATGTCGAATAATTAAATTGAAATTTAAAAAAAATCAGTGAAGCAAGGAACAAATTGTTAAAAAAATGTTGTAGCCAAAAAAACTTAAAGAACAAACTTTTAATAAAATAATTGAATTTTCAAGCAAAAAAATTAATTATATACCAAAAAGATGAATTTTCAGCCAACAAGATTAATTTTCGCCTCAAAAAAGAATTTTCATAAAAATGCCTGAATTTTCTACTAAAAAATGTAACTTTTAAACACAAAATGGATTAGTTTATTTTTTCGAAATATTTCTATTTTCATATATTTCATACAGTTTTAATATGTATATATTTAATGTTATATTCCTCCTCATTTTATTCTTCAAAATTGTAAGTTTATTGCAAGATTTCGTTTGAAAATCGCGCGCTTTTCATCCCTTCTGGTTCCGGTTTAATCGTAGCCAATCAAAACAGTGGGATATTGTGACACAACTCCACCTAGATGAGTTCTAACTGTACCAACTGTAGTAGGCCGAAAACGAGAGGACTGAAAGCGAGAGTTGGGTGTAGTTTAAATATCAACTAAAAAAGATAAACTATTAACCAATATTGAATAATTAAACTGTAAGTTAAAAAAATTAATGTTTAACAAAACAAAATAATTTTCAACTAAAATTATGGAATATTCAACTAAAACAGTTGAATTTGCAACCAAAAGAGTTAAATTTTGAACTAAAATGATAACTCTTCAACTGGCGTCAATTTCTGGAATACAATAAATTACAACCAAAATTACAGAAAAGATCTGTTGGTTCTCGCGCTACGCGTCTGTCTTTAAATTTTTCCCACAGTTGTGTACAAACCTTTCAAAATTAGAGGTAAAAGTATCGCCAACTGTAATTTGTTGATTGTGAATTATCTTTTGTTAAAGCTCTTTTCGCTTTAGCGAACACATTCTGATCACGTATTTCGTGCTTCGCAATCGATTTTGTCAAAAATGTTAACTTTCCTATATTCTACTTGTTTCTTATTTTACAATATATTTTATTCTTAGAAACGCTGCAAAATGTATTGATTTAATAAATTTAAATCATTACAATTTATATTATGCATTGATATTAAAACATAGCGCCACTTCCGTTTAGTAGAACGACTCGACTGCTTTGGGAGAACCATTAACCCGAACAGGGCGATCCGTTTAACCAAAAGTAGAGTCCGGACGTTTTATACACGCCGCGCTTTCGGCACACTTCCGCGCTTGCGCATATTGGAAAAATATGGCACCCACTTTTCAAAGCGACTGATCTCCGGAAGTTTGGGGTAACTAGTGCCCCGAATCTAAAGAGGACACCACACCAAACCGAAGAGCGGCGACTTTCTCACCGCTAGAATGACGGTTTTAACTACTTTTCGTTTACCTAATTGTGTTAACTTAAGTTTCTCAAACTATTTTCCTCCGCGTAGATGAACCCGGTTTTTCATCATCAGCCTCGAACTAGATAAAGTGCCTAAAGAGATGAGGATGTTATGAATTAATTTAAAACAATGTTTGAAATCTTTTGCGTCGATTTCGTAATGGGTACAAAATTAGGAGCTTGGTGTAGTTTGGAGTTCGTATTTTATCGCTGTTGTCCGTACACTTTTGTGAAGCTGCCATCGATCACTCCACAGGTTTTCATAAAACTAAAAGTTTCTGAAAAATAAAAATGTTAATGAAACCGCTTTCTGAGCTGTTGCCAGTACCCTACTGACTCCTAAATGTTCAAGATGTCCAGTGCATCTTGCGTGCACATTGCCTATAGCCGAAATAACAATATGATTAACCCTTTGCGACATCGTGGGAATACCGTATTCCCACCTTTTTTCATATCATTTTTTGCGATTTCAGAGTAGTTTTCATTGGATTTTATACAGGTTTTTTTTTTAATTTCATGCTCGCAGGATGATAGAAAATTGAAATTTTTCTGCGAAGGGTCTAAATTTTTAAAATAATTTGTTAATACTTATGAACAAAGATGAAAAAAAGCCTTTTTTGTTGAAAAAATTCATGATTGAAAACCTTTCCATTATATTCTTATGAAAATGGGTGCTTAAGGGTTTTTCGGGTCGCTGATCACGAATCTGAAATCAGACTTTGAAAATCCAAAATGACGGATACAATATGGCGGTCAAAATAATAAAGTTTTCCGGATTTAAAAAAAAATTAGTGTACAAGGATTTTTGGAGTCACTGATCACGAATCTGAATTTAGACTTTGAAAATTCAGAAAATTGGTACTAATCCATGTCTTAGGTGAGTAGGTGTATATTTTTTCAAACATTAATATTCTAAATATTTGTCATTTTGAATAAAGATTCAAGATCAGCGACCCCCTGCCTCTGTCAACTTTCAAAAAACAATTTAGAAATATTTTGAATTTTGGCCCGCCATTTTGAATGTTAAAATCTTAGTTCAGATTCGTGATCAGAGATACCAAAAATCCCTGTACACCAATTTAAAAAAAAATCCAAATTTTGGCCGATATATTGGATCCGCCATTTTGAATTTTAAAAACCTGAGTTCTGATTTATGATTAGCGACTCCAAAAAAACCCTGTATACCAATTCTAAACAAAATCCAAAATTATTCCAAATTTAAGTCGCCATATTGGATCCACTATTTTGAATTCCCTAAATCTGAGTTCAGATTCGTGATTAGTGAACCCAAAAAACCCCATATACCAATTTTCAGAAAAAAAATGCCAAATGTTAGCCGCCATATTGGACCCGCCATTTTGAATTTTTTAAATCTGAGCTCAGATTCGTAATCAGCGACCCCAAAAACCCCGATGTACCAATTTTCATGAAAACTCGTTTCCCTGAAAAATGTATGCCGGAAAGGTTTAATAGATGCTTGTTTCACATTCCTTCATATTGTCTTTACTTAATATCGTAATCATTCACTTGATAACTTTCGTTTTTGAGATGTGAAAAAGGCAGTTTATAATAAAAATTGTGCTGGTTATTAATTAGTGCAAGTGATTGTGCTTTTTGTCTTCTTAGTGACATAAAAATAAAATAATCACCGCTGAATTTTACTTTTGTTTTCAGCATGGCGTTTTTTACTACACTTTCATTTGAAGCAAGACTTTATTCACTTGCATTAAAAATTATAAGATTACTAGCATTGCTCTTGATTTTTTATGATAAGGGACTTGATGATGGATACGGGTTGAATTAAAGAATACTCAGGTCTAGTTTATCCTTAACAAAAATGATGAATTTTCTCACAATGAACTATTTTTTTCTGTAAGTAGAGAAAGTAAATTTAATTAATTTTTAGAGCAAAGTTTCATTAAAATACCTTGAATTTAAAACTTAGCTCTACTGATATCAAATAACATGTATTGATTACATTGAATTTATGAAGTTTGTATGAAAATAAAATTGTAATAAATTAATACGAAAGAAATTGTTAAAATATTATTAAAATAGTATGCGAACGTCGACATGACATGGATGATTCTAGTTCACTCAGAGAAATTTTCTCCTATGATTTGCAGCAAAAATTTCCTTATGCGACTAACTTCACCTCAAATTGCGGTCAAATAATTCGGTTTATGTAAAAAATATATTCACGTCGTTCAAAGCAAAACAGGCAAGAGGAAGATGGGTTTGCTTCAAAACAACTTTTTTTCTGAGTGTTTAGGACTTCATCGCGTTTTGTTAAAAGTCGTGATCAATGCTATTATTTACGGGTTTACTGGGGGATAATACTATGACCTAAATTGAATCTATTAACACTATACTGATTGTTCCAAAAGCAAACAGAAGTGCGTATATGTCGTGTTAAATTAAAAAGCACAACACAAGTTGTAATATATTGTTGTCAAGACATATATGTACATTTACGTTTTGAAATAGCACTAAAGTCGACGTAGCATCTAGTATTTTGAGACAATCTTAAAATCTGACGTTTAATAATGAATTAAATGTTTCTACTTCGAAATTTGTCGTTATTTCTAGATCTTCTCAAATCCAATTAAGTCTCTGCTCTTCTGTTATAAATATCATGAACAAAATCAACTCCAGAAGTACCAATTCTAGTATTTACGACTATCCTGTATTTGAGGATTTGTTGTTTATTGTTTTGGTTGCTCAGAATGTCAATTATTCAATAATTGAGATCTCACTTTACAATTTTCTAAGCGATTCTAAGTAAAAACATGGACTCACACTTAGATGTATTGGAATTTTATAATACAAGTCTAGTAGTTGGATATCTCGACACCTGTTAAGGCAAAAAATGATAACAACAAAAAATGTATTTCATTTACGGAATTTAAGGAACTCACTGAATGCATATAACGCCCGAAGTTCACGGATTTCAAGGAATTAGCGGAATTCGTGGAATTTATAGAATTCACGGAATACGTGGAATTCACGGAATTGATAGAATTCATGGAATTAACAGAATTCACGGAATTCGAGAAATTCACTCGGCACAGAATACAAGAAATTCACGAGATTCATAGAATTTATGAAAATTACAAAATTCAGAGTTAAAGAAATTCACAAGATTCATACAATCCACTAAATTCAACGAATTCACGGAATTCAAGAAAATCAGGGAATGCAGGCAATCTACGGAATTCACGCAATTCATTCAACTGACAGAATTCACGGAATTTGGAAATTGAATTAATTCACGGAATCAAAAGAATTCATGGAGTTCATAGAATTCATGGAGTACACGGAATTTATGGATTTCACGGAATTGAAGAAATTCACATACTTGAACTAATTCATGAAATTCAAGTAAATAGTGAAATTCTTTGAATTTATGAAATTTGAAGAAGTCATAAAATTCAGTGAGTTCATGAAATTTAGAGGAATGACGCAATTCACGGAATGTATGGAATTCATGGAGTTCCGCGAATTCCATAAATTAAACTTATAATGTGAATTCCATTATTATTATTATTACACCATTAAGCCATTTCCCTTTCGGGGTAGGCGTGACTCACTCGGCAGGGGAAAGGAGTAGTGTGTGGATGGGATAGAGATTTT
>NC_046661.1:83698117-83712549 GCF_010883055.1 Belonocnema kinseyi | reverse complement strand
AATTTCCTTTGTTTTCTTTCTTTTATCGTGAAATTATAATGAGTTGCTTTGAATTACTTATCTTTAAGTACGTTTCCGAATTTCCCAGTAACTGCATATCGATGCATATCGATGCAAGCTGTAAGGGACTTCAAAACACTGACATTTAAAACAAGTGAAATCGCTTCTGAGACTAATTCAGTTCATCAACCTTACAAAGGAAAATCACCCTTTTAATTGAACATCAGATTGCGAAAAAGCCTTCGAAGATCGAAACAACTGCTTATGCTCATCGCCATTGTTAAGATACCTTGATTGCAAAAAACAATTTGTTTTAACAACAGATGGTTTAAATGTAGGTTTCGGAGCCATTCTTTCTTAAGAGGGCCACCCCTGCTGATATATTTATAGGACACTCAATAAACCCGAAACGAATTACGACACAACAGAAAAGGAACTGATTGCTATAGTCTGGGCATTCAAACTATTTAGGGAATATCTATAAGGAAGAAATTTCTTGATGCAAACAGATCACCAAGCCGTGAAATGGCTTGTCAATATTAAAGATCCAGCGTCTAAACTACTCAGATGGTAATTGAAGAATTTCGGACATGGAAAGAAATCTACACCCCAACAAAGTTAAGACGAAACCTGTTACTAGCGGAAAAAACTGGATACAAGTTTACAAACAAAGTCTGCTTTCTCTTTTACGAATTCGACTCCCTGTTTGGCAAGAAGAAGACTGGATTAAATTACTGTATAAGAAGATCCAGAATTTCACTAATCGCAAAAATGGAAAATCTTTAAGTTTCACACGAAGGACCCTTTAATAATAAACACTAAAAAATTACGGTTACATGAATTGATTGACCAAACAAAACGTGAAGAGAAAAAGCCAAACAAAACCTTCTTTCTGAAGCACATGGAAACTCCGGAGTAGGTCACTTCAGAGAAAATAAAACCACAAAGCGACTGAGAAAAATTATTTTTTGGGATAATATGCAGAATGAAGTCTTAGACTTCATTAAAAAATGTGACATCTGTGAGAAAGAGAAATTAACATGCATCAGTACAAAAATCGAAGCAGCGATTCAGGATGTGCCGATGGCACCTAACGATAAAATTACAAAGGCTTTTCCACCACTGCCTCTAACACAATCTGGAAATGAGTATAATACTATCCATCCAAGATGTTATAAGAAAGTATCAGGTTCTAATGCTGCTCAATGAATCCAGCAGTGAGTTAATCCATTTGAAATCAATAAATACTATAAATAATAACATAGATAAATATTTAAAACAAATATTAACTGTTACGAAAAAAATTAAATTGAATCTAAGAAATCGTTAATTTCTTTAAATAATCTATTATTAATGTAATATTACAAGTTTATACTTTGTAATTTTTAATAGACCCGCGCGGCTCGGTACATGCACAGTTTAAAAAGTCACGGTATTCAGGGTCAGGCGCGCGCGAGTGCGCACTGCCTTGAATTCGAGGTGCGCGTATGCGTAATAGGCATGCGCGCATAGCAGGCCTGTGTGCGTTCTCATGCATTAACCCCCGAAATCTAAACGTCGCAGGAGTGGGAGCCCCTTTCTCGATCGTATCTTTGGAGTTTCCGCTTCTCGAACTTTTTGTACTTTTGGAGTCCGAGTTTTGTGTACATTTGCTATTGTGCATAGTAAAGAAAAATAACGAAGAAAAATCTGTGTGTGTAAGAAATTAAAATTTAGAAAAAGTTAATAGAAAACAAAAAGATAATTCTAAAATAAGGAGTTAGAGAATTAAGAATAGGGTTTACCACTGAGTAATTACAAAAGTTGAGTAAGAAACGTCTTATATACTTTTAAAAAAGAAATTTTCTAAAAGAAACAGGGAAGGTGCATTTCTAATATTGGATGGTAGTTTATTCCATATACAAAATTCATTCCATTACTATAAATAAGCTTTGAAGTTTACATTTTCTGTGCAAAGGAATCTTAAGAATTGATTTTCTTTCACAAAGCTAAGACAGTGCTGGTAGGTATCTGTCTACAAATTGGAAGAGATTGAATAGATACTCGGGAGCTTTATTCTGAGTAAGGGTGTAGAGGAAATTGCTCGTAAAAAATGGTTTTCTCTTCGCAACGTTAATCTCTTGACTAAAAGTGGAAAATTAATTGAAAGGGTAAGTTTGATCACATTGATTGATATATACGGAAAACAAGATACGTGACAAACGAATCACTTGAATTTTGTTTGTAGAATACAAATTATAGAATTTATTACATTAAATTAATAATCGACTATTAAAGAATTTCCTGCTTAGTTTAAAACCTTAATTTTTAACTAAAAGTTTAATAGTTGATATTATAACCAAAAATATCCTAATTTTAGATCAAAAACAATTGGGATGGACCAAAACAGACCAATTTTCAACATATTAGATTCATTTCAATGGTTGCATTTTTAACTAAAAAAGATACAATTTATACTAAAGGAAATAACTTTCAAACTAAAGAGACGAATTTTTAACTCAAAATGCTGAATTTTTAGTCAATAACGAAAAGAAATTGCTTTCAAATTGTGAAATTTCAGGCCAAAAATCCGAATCATTTTTTTTTATTAATGACTGAAAAATCGCTCGTACTTGAAAATTTCTTCTTTTTTCGAAAGTTAAGTCTTTTCGCTCTGAAAATTCATCTCTTTCGGTAGAATATATATGTTTTTGGGTTAAAATGCAATTTTTAGTTGAAAATTAATCTTTTTTAGATTAAGGACTCAACAATTATATTTGAAATTCGCGTTTTTTAATTCAACTCTGTTTCGAATGAAAATCAAAATCTCTTTTGTTTGAAATATTCACCATTAAATATTTTTTAAAAGAATTTATCTTGTGTTGAAAATCTAACTACTTGACTGAAAGTTGAACTACTTTGTTAAAAATTCTTTTTTGCTGGTAGGCTTTTCTTTATTTTAGTTGAAAATTCAACAATCTGTTTGATATTTTTGTTCTCCAGCAAAAAAGTCTGTCTTAATTGAAAATTCAACTCTTTTATGGAAATTTCGTTTTTTTTTTTGGTTCAAAAATTTATTTCTTTTGGTTCAAATTTATCCTTTTTGGTTAAAATGCAACTGTTTGGTTGAAAATTAATTCTTTTTTATTGAAAAGTCTACTTTTACATTGATGGTTAAGCATTTATCTTTTTTGAGTAAAATCTGATTTTTTATTAAAGTTTTATTTATTTTCTTGAAAATTCGACCATTTTTTTAAAGCCATTACTTTTGGTTTTAAATTTTTCCGTTTTTTGCTGAAAATTCATTTCTTTGGATTGAAAATTCAACTGTTCAAATTTTTGTTTAAACTTTCATATTTTCGGTTTGAAAATTCCACAATTTGTTATAAATCATTTTATTTTCGTGCACAAAAAACATATCTTGTTTGAAAATTTAACTCTTGTTGAAAATTCGCCTTTCTTAACATTCATTACGTTTGGTAGAAATGTCATTTTTTTTGTAAGAGAAATATATTTTTATGATGGTACATAACGTAGAAATTAACAAGTAACTTGTACACAAAAACTTTATTAATATTTTAATAGCCAATTGTGTAAATTCATGTTAAGCATTCGAATTTACTGGCACTATAATAAGAACATTTTATATAAAAATATTAAAAATATAAATATCGTATAAAAATACAGAAATCAATTTAAAAAAATTTTTTATTAAATTTTTTAAAATGCAAATAAATAAAAAAAAGGTGCAATTTTTCAAAAAAATTCAAGCGAATTTTGAATCTGTACTTACATAAAATGTACTGGCAGACTGTTGTATTGCTGGCAGGCTTTTGCACAAAGTTTCAACTCCATTTTTTCCAATTGGATCCAATTATGGATGCCATATCCCAAACACAATAGAAACCCAAAGATGCTTAAAATCTGCAAATGTATTGTACATGTAATGAAAATAAATTCTCAAATTTTTGTATAAATTAAAAAGATATTAAAAATAAATTATAAAATGAATATAATATGTAAAACATAAAATGATTACCAATAAGCCAAGAAACAAAAACGATTGATCCATAGTGAGCTCCACAGATGCCACAATTATAGGGACGGTGTATATAACAATCAGTGCTATACTATCGCAATAAACTCCTGAAAGTGAAAAATAAAATTATTTCATTAAAAATTTTTTTAATTACTTTCATTTAATTTATATTAATTAAATCAATTGAATTAATTATTTGATTCAAATAATTAATCAATTTCATTTCATTTTCTTGATTTTAATTAATTTAATTATATATAGTATCAGCTGATAGGATATTTAATTTAATACACCTAAATTCGAGAGTGTGTCTAGAATTTAAACATAGAATCGAACCTTTTTTTTGTAAACAATATTTAGATTAGTAATCCGCGTTTGACTGCTTAAAGATTAAAACAATTCGAATAATTTTAAAGTTTAATTGTTTAGAAATGTTTCCCACAGAAAAGTTAATTCAATTACAGTTTCCACAGTTTTCAATTTCCTTGTTTTTATTTAAGTTAATTTAATATATTTCACTTTTTCAGATGACTATTCAAACCAAAAGAAATTTTTTACGAAAATAAAATTAACGTGGGTACCATATTACATTCAATTAGAAACGCTTCAACTTCCTAACATTTTCAGTAAAAACATGGCACTTCCAACAATACAGATGAATTTTTAACCAAATTAATTAATTTTCAACCAAGAGGATTAATTTTCAACCAAAAAGTCAAATTTTTAACTAAATAAATGAATTTTATAACGAATAGTTTAATTTTGAAATAAGAAAAATGATTTTACCACCGAAAATCGAATAATTTAATTTTCAGTTTTTAAAAATAACTTGTAACAACAAAATAAGAAATTTTCACCCTAAAAAGAGAAAATTTTTACCAAAAATGAAATAGTTAAATTTTTAACCAAAATTATTTAATTTTATATAAAAAAAAGCATTCGAATTCAAGCAAAAAATACGAGTTTTTAACCAACTATTACAATCTTCAACCAAAACAGTTTAATTTTCATGCAAACCGTTCCGTTTTTAACCAAAAAATAGGAAATTTTTACCAAAAGAGTTAATTAAACATTGATCTTTTTACATTTTCAAATTTGACCTTCCCCTCCCCCAGTTTTTGTCAAATGTCCACGTATTTACGACATCTTTACGACATCCTATGTCCATGTCATTTCGACGTCTTTGCGATATCGTAAAGACATCGTCTGATCATACGACTTCTTTGCGATATCGTAAAGACACCTTAACGAAATAGAAATAGGACGTCGTAAAATTGTCGTAAAGATGTCGTAACGGTGTCGTAAAGACATCGCCAAACTTTGTGTTCACTGGGTGTCGTTTCGATGTCTTTGCGATATCGTAAAGGCATCGTCAGATCATACGACTTCTTTACGATATCGTAAAGACACCTGAACGACATGGACATAGGACGTCGTAAGATTGTCGTAAAGATGTCGTAACGATGTCGGAAAGACGTCGCCAAACTTTGTGCTCACTGGGGTGTCTTTCTGTTCGTTCGTGGATGGTTTCTTTTTTAGCACGATAACTTTCAAAAGAATTAACTGATTGGATTTTCCTTAGGTAAACTCTTTTAGTATTTGAAAATGAAGCCAAGTTCGTTAGCCAGCCATTTTGGATAAAAATTCAAAAAGTGAGTATATTTTGAATATTTTTGAGACCATTTTTTTCAAAATTCAAAACTTTTCTGTACGGATGTCCATAGTATTTGAAAAGGCGAACAATTTATCTTGATGCCTTTTCTTGATGAAAGCAAAATTTACCACAGTTAGGGTGAAGGGGCCGGGGGCAACGCCAACCACATAACAGTCAATGATGTTTCTGAACCTCGACATTCTTTGAACGTTCGAACTTTTTTTATACATAAAATATCAGTCTCAAACTTTGAAAAATTCAAGAGCTGAAAGAAAAGTACGTTTAAGTACAAAGCTTAATAATAAAAGATGTAAGTAAAAATATTTCACCTATCAATTCCATCGGCATCAGCGGGTAACATTGTACACGAAAATACGAACCCTGGCGGCCACTAGACGAGGCTCTAGAGGGTTCGTATTTTCGTGTACAACGTTACCGGCTGATGCCGATGGAATTGATAGGTGAAATATTTTTTTTTACATCTTTTATTATTAAGCTTTGTACATAAACGTAGTTTTCTTTCGGCTCTTGCATTTTTCAAAGTTTGAGACTGATATTTTATGTATAAAAAAAGTTCGAACGTTCAAAGAATGTCGAGGTTCAGAAAAAAGATAAAATAAATTTCAGTGAAGTTCCTACCAAAATGCAGTACCTAAACGTACTTTATTGCACTCTAATACATTTTCCAAAGTTTCAGCTCGATATTTTATTTACAAAAAAAGTTCTTAGGTTCAAAAAAATATTCAGTGAACTGATAAAGTGAGGTCGGTAATATAGGTATTTGGCTGTGTCACATGCCCTTAATATTTTCTTCCATGTAGCCCACAAGATAAGTTGCTGTTCTACATTGCCGATCATTTAGCGACGAAACTTGTCACACGTGTTTCACCGAAGCACTTGTAAATATTATTTTCGTCGGGCCTATCCCCCTGGCTAAGCCTCACTTATTTTTGAGATTTATTATATTTTGGACTTGAATTACGTCTAATTAATATTATTATATTGTGTGATATTGTTTTATCTGTCAAAATATTAAATATCTATACTGTAAGTATTGTCAATAAAGTTGAAAACTTTATATTTCTGTCAGCGAAACTTCCATTCTTTCGTGGTAAAAATTGTTTTCTGTATAATTTTT
This sequence comes from Belonocnema kinseyi, assembly GCF_010883055.1. Classification (NCBI taxonomy): domain Eukaryota; kingdom Metazoa; phylum Arthropoda; class Insecta; order Hymenoptera; family Cynipidae; genus Belonocnema; species Belonocnema kinseyi. Next base: position 83,705,739 of record NC_046661.1, on the reverse strand, counting down.
TTTTTGCAACGTCAATTTTCAAGATTTTAGTAAGTACCACTATCTCTCTAATAAAATATATTTATTTGATGCAAAGTAGAACTAAAATTGTTAAATAATAGCGATGCTATAAAGAAAATCACCTTTGCCACACTGGTTGGCGCTGCCCCCCCCCCCCCTATAGCATTGACAAAATTCCAAAAAGCACACGAAAATGAACATTTGATGCCATATAACGCATGATATAAAAAACAGTTGAGCGAAAAAAATGTTGCTTTTTGAATGCCCTACAAGATTATCATAACAAATTTTTGAACTTTCTTAAAAAATCAAAAATTTAAATTTTGAAAGCATACAAAAATACTGGAAAATCAACAAATATTCACTGATTTGGACAAAAAAATTTGAAAAAAAGCTAATATGATTTATAAGAGAGTTATCGAGCCTGATTTTTGAATTAGGTTTTCATCTTCTTATAAATAAACAATTATGAAGAAAAAATTACCATTTTTTCTATTTGATGTTCCCGGTACTCGTCAATAACGAAAAAATGTTTGAAATCGCTTTAGTTGCACAGAGTGGTATTAGTTAAGGATATTCCAATATTATACAATTCACAAAAGAAATTGTATAAACAAATTATTTTTTAAACAAATTTTTTCTACGATTTTCCATATATATATATATATATATATATATATACATTTTTAAGTTATATTGCAAGAAATTTGAATGTAAACAATATTATATAAAAAAATTCTCTTATGATTATAATTGTTTACATTGTAAACAAAGTTAATGTACAAATGCAGTAATCAGGCATTTTTCAATAGAAATATTCGTTGTTGGCGATGTAAATTTTTTATAATTAGGAAATTTGTGATAATTTTAGGAAAATGCGTAATTTGTTGGTTAATATTATAATTTTCAAACAAATTCAATAAACAAATGCATTATTCGGGCATTTGTCGGCAGAAAAATTCGGTTTTTTTCAATGCCAGTCTTTTCAGTTCAGAACTTCATGACAATTTTATCAACTTTTTTAATTAGGAAGTTCAGGATAACTTCAGCAAAATTAATAATTTTTTTATCAATTTTATGATTTTTACAAACAAATGCATTATTCGCGCACCTGTGAACGGAACAATTCGTTTTTTTCGATGTCAGTCTTTTAAATGGGGAACTTCATGATGATTTCAGCCAAATTCAGAAATGGTTGATAGATTTTATATTTTTTAAAAAAGAAATTCAATGCGGGCATCTGTCAATGAAAAAAAAATTTTTATCGTTATCCTAATTTAATAAGTTGATACAGAAAAAAACGAATTTTTGTGTAGACAAATGCCTGATTAATGCATTTTTCGATTAAATTTGTTTAAAGAAATCATAAAATTTATGAACTTATTATGAATGTTGCTAAAATTCTAATAAGGTTCCCAACTGAAAAGAATGGCATTGAAAAACCCGAATTTTTCTGCCGAAGAATGCCCGAATAATGTATTTTTTTAAATTTTTTATTGAAAAATCATACGATTGATCAAAAAATTTGGAATCTTGCTAAAATTATCATAAAGTTCATAATTTATAAAAATGTACATCGAAAAAAACGAATTTTTCTACCAAAAAATGCCTAATTACTGCATTTCTTCATTAAATTTGTTTATATTTTAAAGAATTATAATCTTAAGAACAAGTTTTTTTATGATAATATTGTTCCCATTCAAATGTCTTGCAATAAAATTTGAAAAAAACTCATAATTATGGAAAATCATAGAAAAATTTTTTTAACAAATAATTTATTAATAAAAAATGTTTTTGTTTAATATATAATATTGGAACATCTATATCTAATATTACTCTATGAAACTTAGGCGATTTCAACAATTTTCCTGTTATTGACGAGCTCCGGGAAGGTCAAATAGATAAAATGGCCATTTTTTCGTCATATTTGTTTATATATAAAAAATATAAAACCTAATTAAAAAATCAGGCACGAAAACTCCTTTAGAAATCTTAAAAGCTTTTTTTCCAAATATTTTTTTTTCAAATCGCTCATCGTTTCTTTCATCGTTTTTTATTGTTTTAAAAAGTAGATATCAAAATTCAAATAATTTGTATCTTTTCTTTTGGAAAAATGCATCTTTCTAACTGAAAAATGAAGTATGTATAGCATTTTTCTTAGAAAAATTATATTTTAATAGAAACTTGGTATTTTCTAGTTGAAAATTGAACTATTTGTTAGAGAATTCACGTGCTTTATTGAAAAATCGTCTATTTTGTTAAAAGATTCATCTTTTTGGTCGAAAATTCATATTTTGATTAAGAATTAAACTATTTGGTAGAAAATTGCTTTTTTAGTTGTAAATTAATTTCTTTATCTGAAAATTTAACTATCCTATTATTTAAAAAATTTAACTATTAATTTTGATTGAAAACTAACAATAATACTTGAAAATTGATTTTTGCAGTTGGAAAGGCAATTGATTGTTAGAAATTCATATTTTTTAATAGAAAATTAATCTTCTTGGTTCAAAATTCATTTTTTTTTATTAAAAATTCAACTATTTGTTGATAAATTCGCCTACTTACGATGACAGTTCAACTATTTAGCTGGAAATTTAATTTTTTTGGTTAAATTTATTTGTTTTTAACTAAAAACTGAACTATTATTGGTCAGAAGTTTATACTTTTATTTGAAACTTGACCAATTTCTGTTTAAAATTAATATTTGTAGTTGGAAATTGGTTTTTTTTTCAGTTAAAAATTCGTCTATTCTTAGAAAATTAATCTTCTTCGTTTGAAATTTATTTTTTTCTTTGAGTTTTAAATTATTTTGTTGAAAATTTATTTTTAATTGGTTAAAATCCAATTTCTTCAAGAGAGAGTTCGATTATAACATTTTCGGTAGAAATTTGATATTTTCAAATAAAAATTGATTCGTTTATTTAAAAATTACTTTATTTGTTTGAAAAATTGTTTTTTGTTTAGAAAATTACCCTTCTTGGCTAAAAATTCAACTTTTTTATTGAGAATTGAACCTGTTGCTAGAAAATTCCTTTCTTTTGGTTAAATATTAATTTCTTCACCTGGAAATGTATCTATCACATTTTTTGTAGGAAGTGGATATTTTTAATTAAAAATTTAACTTTTTTAGTTGAAAATTTAATTATTTGTTCGAAAAATTGTCTTTCTCCTTACAAAATTAATCTTCTTGGTTGAAAATTTAACTTTTTGATTGATGATTCAACTATTTTATTGCAAATTTATTTTTTTGTTCGAAAATTAATTTCTTTAACTACAAATCTAGTTATACAATTTTAGTATTAAAATGTATATTTTTAATTGAAAATTCGTCTTTTTTGTTGAGAAATATTCTTCTTCATTGAAATTTTATCCTTTTGTTTGAAGGCTCACATATATTGTTGAAAATTGTTGTTTTTTTTTTTAAATTAATTTCCTTAAAGAAAAATTCATATATTATATTATTTGGTGGACAATTTTTTTGTGTGTAAAAAAATTTAACCTTATTGGTTAAAAATTTATATTTTAAAATTATTTTTGAACATAGATCTCCAAATCCAAATATTTTTTTCTTTTTGAAAAAATACGTCTCTCTTAATTTACCTCGAAAAACAAAATATTTTATCGCTGGGAGATTCTGCATATTGAAATATTTTTAATGGATTTCTAATCTTTTAAAATTTTCTGATTTGTTTGGAAATTTGTCATATCTTGTGTCGAATTAAGGATTAAATTATCAAATTAATTAAGAAAGAACTATATGTGTCAAAACAAAAACTAAAGTTCAAAAAATTCAAATGAGATTAAAGTCAAATTTAAAATCCTATTTAACGTCTAATAATCAAGCTAATTGTGCAGAATTCCTGAAAATTAAAATAAGAATCTAACGACCGAATTCAGAAAACCACCATAAAAATTTTTCGTATTATAATTTGAAAAAGATAGAAATTTTCTTAAAAACGAACAGAAAAAAAATTATTTTTTGTTAGGAAAAATAAAAAAGAAAGAAAAATAAGAAGGCAACAAACCAAATCTCCTTCATTCTCTTTTTTTCGTATTTTTTTATTTTTAGTTTTATCAAATAAAAACAAAACGAAAATGGTAAAAAAACAATCACATAAAATATAAAAAAATACATAAATTTGAGCAGACAGGAACAGCAACGAAATCACGATGCTCTCTCCCTGGCCCCCAAAAATTCTTCTTTCCTCTATTTTATTTTTGTCCTAAAAAATAGATTCCTTTTTTTTAGGTAAACTTTTTTCTTTTTAAAATTCCCAATACACAAATTTTATGGCGATTGTCCAAATTTCGTCTTTAAATGTTTATTTTTATTTTCAAAAATTCTGCACAAAAAGAAAAACTTGCCGTCTTTAGCATCCTATAGCGGTATCAGCGAGGGAGTCTTGCGTGATCGAGCAAAACGAATCGTAGGAAACTAAAAAAAGGCACCAAAGTTGCAAGGAAGGCCCAAATAAAAAATGGCAATATTTCATACCAGTATAATAGGCCCGAAGTAAAAGTTGAGATTATTATACACCCGAAGAAGGGTAGAGCCTGAAATGTTTAAATAATTATTCCGTCAATGAAATTACAAAATTGGAAAATAAAAATAAAAAAATTCTATTTCAAATAGTAAAAACGAGGCTACAAATTAAAGATCTCAAAAAGGAACTCTTAAATTGAAAATTGAAGGATTACATTCATTTTATAAGCTAAATTTTTCTTAATATAAAAGTTAAATGATTTTTATTTTAAATAATTAAAAAATTCTTAAAATGCTTAAAAATTTTATTTCAAATATTCACTTTTTATTCCTTAAAGTACAATTTCTAAAAAATTAATAACTTATAATCACAGTTGATCATCTCTAAATGTTTTTTTTTATCAAAAATCTTGGATTTCGTACAATTCTAATTTTTAATTGTTCAAGTCTTAAAAACTGCATTTTGAAATTCATTGAATTAAAATGTAAGCTTAAAAATTAAAATCGGAAATAGAAAATTTTTGTATAGTGAAATATTTTCGAATTGCTTACTCTAAACTGAATGATATTACAATTGACAAAGATAACAATTTAACTAGTTTTCCGAGTTTCTCCAAAATCTCTGTTGAGAGGAGATCTAACTTATTTTGGTTAAAAACTTAACTGTTTTGTTAAAAATTCGTCTTTTTTTAATGCAACTTTGTTTCATTTCAATCGAAGTCTTTTTTGGTTAAAATAATTAAAACTATTACATTTTATTTTGAAGATTAATCAATTGGTTTAAAAAGTAACTTTATTGTTAAAAACTCATAGTTTTGGCTATAAAATTCAACTGTTTTGTAGAAAATTTGTCTTTTCTGTTTGAAAATTCAACAATTTAGTGGACTTTTTTTTTCTTTCTTGGTTCCAAGTTAGGCTTTTTGTTTGAAAACTTATCCATATTGGTAATAAAAATAAAATTTTTTTGCTGGAAATTGAACTATTTTGAAATGTTGATTTTGATTAAGAAACTCATTTTTTTTTAATTTCTGAAGAGGATTCAGCTAATTTTTTGGAAAATTTTTGTTTTCTGTTTGAAAATTTAACTCTAATTTATTTTTTTTTACTGCGGTTTCAAATATTTTGCTAGAAAATTAACCGATTTAGTTGAAAATTTACTTTTTTGTTGATAATTCAACTGTTTTTTTTTAATTCGTCTTTTTTGTTTGAGAATGGTAGAAATTTCAACAATTAATATTTTCAACGTAAAAGTTCAACCATTTAGTTGAAAATGCATGTATTTTGTTAAAAATTGAATCATTTTGGTAGAAAGTCCAAATTTGGATGGAAAGTAACTTTTTTCCTGAAAATTCGATTTTTTTTGTCTTGAAAATTAATTTCTTCCGGTAAAAAAATGTCACATTATTTTGTTACTTTATGTAGGAACTGTATGTAGTTACTTTTTTTCGCTAAAAAACGTGAATTAATTTCAAAACTTTCTGCGCCATCAAATTTATGTATCAACATTTTTACTACACACTATAATTTTTCAAGTTACTTTCATTTTGAAGATATAAAGAATTAAATTATTTGCAAAAAATTATTTTGAAAAATTTGAAAAAAAAACATAATATTTTTAATAATTGTGAACGATTTGAGATCAGATTCTTTCAAGATTTCTTGGAAAATTGTAAACGGTTTAGGTTTTATTTTTTAAAAATAATGTTAAGTTTGAAAGATTTAAAAATGGGTGGACGAAAGAATATAGAAGACTTTGAGACATTTTTTTTTAATTTGTCAGAATTTAAAAAATTCTTAGGTAAACTGAATTTCGCAGGTTGTCAAGAGAATTGAAAAAAATTTCTAGAGATTTATAGGAAAGTTTTATATGACTGTTTTGTAATGAATTCTAAGAGAAAATTTAAAAAAAGTTAAAAATTATTTTTAATTAAATCCTAAAATATTTTTAAATAGCGTAAAAGATTTTAGAGTAAAATTTTCTAACTTTGTCGTATTACATAATTTCAGAAACAATTTCAAAAAGTTTAAGAGATATTATGAACTTTTCAAATGATTCAGAAATAAAAATTTTAACTTGTCAAAGAAAATCTGAAAGTTTTTAAGGCAATATTTTTAATTTTTGCAGAGTTTAAAAAAAATCAAGGAAAGTTTGAATAATTTTTAAAGATTAGGATGCTTAGAGAGCCTGACAAGATTATAAAAAAGAATTTTCCAAATATTTATTCTTAAATTTTATATGATTTTTTATTTTGAAAAAATGAAATGTAAAAAACTCAAAAAAGGTTTTTAAATACACTTCAGAAGCTTTAAAAGATTTTTAGAAAGGTTCAAGAGAATAAACAAATTTTCTCAAAAATCCTGAAAAAATCTAGAAGATTATAAGGAAATTTTATTTAAATTTGGAGTAATTTTTCGACATTTTTAGAATTGTTTAGGACTAAACAAAATTTCTATAAAATCTTCTCGATTTTTTTTTTTTTTGACAAATCTAAAATATTCTTAATTTTTTTTTAATTTTCTCGAAAATCTTTTAAAAATTATATTTATATCAATTTAAATCCAAACTCATGCTTCTTATTTTCTTGATATCAATTCTCAGAATTTAATTTCAACTCGAATTTAGGTGTTACAAATTTTTTTAAATTAAATAGTTATCTTAATTTCATACTTAAAACGTTCTTTAGTTAAGAAATTAATTTTTATTCAAGAACAATACTGAAATTTATATTTTTACAAAGATCCCAGTGGGCACAAAATTTGGCGACGCCTTTACGACATCTTTACGACATCCTATGTCCATATCGTTTCGATGTCTTTGCGATATCGTAAAGACATCGTCAGATCATACGACTTCTTTACGATATCGTAAAGACCCCTTAACGACATGGACATAGGACGTCGTAAAGTTGTCGTAAAGATGTCGTAACGATGTCGTAAAGACGTCGCCAAACTTTGTGCCGACTGGGATCCGCTTTTCAATGAAACAATTCCAGAAAAAGTCAAGTAAAATCATAAAATAAAAAATATCCTACCCCTGTTGTGCCGAATTATACACGTTTGAATTTTTAAAAAAGTGGTCGAGTCACCGAATGGTACTCGACTTATTTTATTCAAAGGTTACACAATTTACTTTACA
>NC_046661.1:83689564-83698017 GCF_010883055.1 Belonocnema kinseyi | reverse complement strand
AAATATCGCAATCATGAAGAATATTAGGAATTTTTCTGACCTGCTTTTAAATACCCCTATACAAAGATTTATAAAAATGTACACCCGAACCCCATTTTAGTAACCCGCGGGTTAACATTTCATATAACTACTGACCCACGCAGTTTCTCAGGTCGCAGGGCGAGAGACGGTTGCGACTCTCGTTTAGAAAGGGCCGCAGTACGTGAATACTCAATAGAGTATATTGCCCAATCTCATGTATTTCGATTGGAAACGGTTATTGTGCATGCTTTCTGATAATATGTAGAAATTTCTAAAACCTTATTTCCAGTTTTTTTATTGGACCGGAAAAAGTCAGGGATTTAGACCAAAAAAATCTTCCAACAGTTGAAGAATTTTTGTAACTTTAAATAACTTTCAAAAAAGAGTAAATTTGAGATTTTTCAATTTAGTTTTAAAACCTTTTAATCCGTTTATAAAAGACTATAGGACACAAATGATACAAGTTTGAAACTCTGGTAAATTTGTCTACCTATTTAAAGATTCAAAAATTTTCAAAACATTTACTTATTGATTGAGATTTATATTTTGATGCTGAGAAGTCAAGCAAAATTTTTTTGGATAAAAATTCAACAATTTTCATGAAAATATATAATTAAATATAAATTAAATATTTTTAGTTTGAAAATTGATCTGTTCTGGTAAAAATCTGGTCGTTTCATAGAAAATTGAAATTTTTTGGTTGAATTTAACTGTTTTTTATTTAAAACCTAAATATTTTGCTTATATGATATCTAATATTGCATTTTCTTTGAACATTCACTATTGCTGAAATATTTTTGTTAAATTCGTTTTTTTATTATTGATTTTTTTTTAAATTTATGTTATCCTTATTTGGTTGAGAATTGATGTTTTTTAATTAAACTATTTCTTAAAAAATTTCCTTTTTTGAAATTCATATTTTGGTGTTGGAGCATCAACTGAAATTTTTTCGGAAGAAAATTTGTCTTTTTGATCTAAAAAGTTATTTTTCTAGTGGAAATTTTACCTTTCTTAAAAAAATGAAACAATTTAATTGAAAATTCCTTAATTTTTAAAAAAATCATCCTTTGTTTAAAATTTTTACGCTTTTGTTGAAAATTAGTCTTATGTCGTTGAAAGTTCAAGGGCGGTCGTAGAAAATTTTACTTCTTATTTAAAACTCATATTTTAATGTTGAAAATTCAAACTAAAACCTTTTTTTGGATACAAATTCAAAAGATTTTTTTATTTAAAATTTGTCTTTTTTCATTTAAAAATTCATTTGTTTTAGTGGAAATGTCATATTTCTTAGATAGAAATCCAACTGCTTGGTTTATGCAAAAAAAGTCAATGTTTTCACTTAAAATATATTTTTTTAAATAGCCATTATATTGTAACTTTTAAAGTTAAAGTTGAACCCTCTAAAGTTTTATTTTATTTATGACTGGTTATTTTATATATAAACAATCAAACCTGGCTAAATATTAAAAACAATTCTTTTTCTTAAATACAAATTTCTAAATTCGAGGGGTTAAAATAGAATATTCATATCGTTTGGTACTTCAAAAAATAAAATTCTGAATTGAAAACTTTCCGAAACTAAAATTCGATCGATATATAATTTGGCCATTTTTTTCGCTAATTTGTGGTTTTGTTATTCATTTTTTCGTTGTTTTGTACTAATCCCGGATATTAAAACACTTTTAAATTTAGTGATGAAGAACTAATTTTTTTATGTTGCTGTTTTAAAATATAATGCTACTATTTGATAATTATAATTATTATAATTATATATTACAGACAAGGAATATGATAAATATAAACAATACAAAATATAAAAACAATAAAATAGTTTTGGAAAGGAGTGGAATTTTGATTCACAAACGGCATGCACACGGTAAATGTGAAGATCAAGTTTCAGGCGACGAATGCTGACTAGGGGTTTGGAATGCTGGAGGGGGGGGGGGGGAATGATCTCAAGGTAAAAGAATTGCAAAAAAAGGGATACGAAAGTATAGACATAGAAAACGGGGTGTTAAAAAGCGGATATGAAATATGGTAGGGAGTAGATAGTGAATCACATGGTAGGCAAGGAGTAGGTCTGATTTTGAATGAAAGAGCGAAGCAGCATCTCGGAGATCATGATTTCGTATCTCCCAGACTACTGGGGGCTAGAATGAAAGTAGGAGTCAGAAGATTATTTATCTTAGCATGCTACGCGCCAGTTGATAGTGAAATCAGAGGAATAAAAGACACCACAACTGCGATATAGAACACGACGCGTTAGAAGACGCAATTGAGAAAGTCTGTGTCACTGAGGTCAGGGATATAACTAAGAACTTGAAAAACGGGAAGGCTGCCAGGGCAGACATCCCCTATGCATGTCCCGTTGCTGTTGTATTTTGTAGTTGTTATTTTAGCATCTGGAGGGGTATCGCAATTCAAATAAGTCCAATAGATGGCGCTTCGATCAGTTAGACCTTTCTTTGCATTGTTATGTATAGTAAAAATACTTAAATGCATTAAAAACATGATACAATGGGATTCAGAAGTAAGGAGTTTCAAAAATTCCTGTTCCAAGTCAAAATTCGTCACAATTGATAAGTTGCTTTTTTCTAAATTTAAAAAAAGAGTGCTCAAAGTCATTTTTAGAGTAGAAGTAGTATTTCGAAAAGTAAATATTTCTTAATCCTAATATTATTTTTTAAACATTTTTCGTTAAGATTTTACCTTCTTTTCTTGAAATTGCAACTACTTGCGGTTCAAAGCTGAATTCTTTTGTTGAAAATCAATTTTAAAGTTTAACGATTCATCATATTAAATGAAAATTCCTATCATTTTAAGAATGTAACCAGTTTCTTTAAAATCACTTTTCAACTAAAAAAATGACTATTTCGTTTGGAAAATTGACCTTTTCTAGTTAAAAGTTCAACAAGTTGGATGTAAATTTGTCATTCTGCATTGACCATTCATTTATTTCGTTCTCAATTCACATACGTTGTTAAAAAATCAAGTTTCTGGTAGAAAATGGACTTTTTGATAAAAAAACCAGTTTAGTCTTTGAAAGCTAATATTCTTATTTGAAAATTCTTCCTTTTGGTTAAAAATTCAAGTATTCCAGTTAAATATTCATCATTTTAGATTAAAATTAATCTTTTGGGTTAGAAATAAATCTACTTGGTTAAAAAACAAACTCGTGTGTTGGAAATTATTATTTTTTTAATTTAAGATGAATCATTTTGCTAAAAAATTAGTTTTTTGGGTTGGAAAATGGGCTACTTGCTGTTATAGTACAACGCACAGCCCGAAGTTACACATTTTAATCCTATGATTTCCGTAATAATAATTTTGACTTGGAACGGGAAGTTTTAAATTCCTTGCTTCTAAATCCCAGTTTCTATCTTTTTTTAAATTCCCGTTCCATATCGAAAATTCCTGGCCCGAAAAGAAATTTTATTTCTTTACAAACTCCCTTTTATAAAATAAAAACTATAAATTTTTTTCACATATATGTCCTGCAATTGTAGATAATGTAAAAATTAATTTAATTCCAGGTAATTTCCCGTTTTTTCCTCGGTCTTTCCCGGCTTCTCAATGAAGTTTCCACCCTGATTATAAAGAAATTATTTGCAAATATATATTTTTAGAGAGCGGAAATGTCTAGACTAATTAATAAAAAAGTATATTTTAAGGCGAATTGTCACTGTTTAATTATTATTATTATAAAAATTATTATTTTTCAAGTAATATTAACAATTTATTTAAAATTTGCAACAAATACAATTGTTTCTAGAATTCATTAATTACATTAGCAAAATAAACCATAGAAAAATATGAATACAATTCAAACTCTTTTCAAAATACTCACCTTTATTTTCAATCTTTCTAATATTAAAGTACATGTTTTCATGAATCTTTTTGGATTACTAATTACAGTTACTCTTATTGTTACTGAAAACTTTGTTCTCCTTTTAATATTTATAAAAAGTATCAAGTTTTTAATGCATTTCAGGGTTTTTTCTATACATAACAACGCAAAGATAGGCCTACCTGATCGGAGCGCCATATCTTGGATTTATTTGAACGACGATACCCCTACGGATGCTGAGAGAACAGAAAGAGTGGGGGCGATGCATAGGGCTGGTATACATCATAAACGCTGAAATGCTTAAACACGGTTGCGAATACATACCGCATAGACTGAGCAAATAGATAAATTTATATTTCGAGATGGGAGATATCCCAGACGACTGGAAAAAAGCGATTATGGTATTAATATATAAAAGAAAGGGATATAAAAGCGACTGAAATAGTTACAGAGGGATTAGCTAATTAAGTACCGTAATTAAAATATAGAGTAGCATGGTCCAAAACCGAACATGGTCCCATACCGACCTTTCTATGTTCCTCAGTACTGGTACTGCCACCAAAACTCTCGGTGGTGGCGTTCAAAAGCTCTAACTGCACCGACAATTGGGTTGTAGAGAGATATCTTTTTCTCTCATCTTATTCCATGTTTTCGCGTCACGTTGTGTTTTGACAGCAGTAAAGTTCATCTGTGAGCTGCATGGAACTTTAGTTTGAAGCGTGTTATTGTTTCTTGAAAAATCCAAATTTATGTTGTTTTGATTACTTATGGTCTAGAATGGAACACGCCCTAATAAATTTATATCACTTGCATCGTTGTACATAAAAGGCGAGTAATTGTTTTAAAAAAGTTGGGGTGGTCCTAAACTGACCATCAATAGGTGAGCCAAAACCGATACCTACCTTTTTGCGCACTAAGGATTTTGTAGCGCGTTTTTGATAGTCAAACTGTGATGAGGAAGAAAATCAACAACGAGAAGAAGAAATCTTTTACCAGACATATCAACTACGAGCGCGTCAACGTCATTTGTGGAGTTCTGGACAAGAAGGCGACAGGCGCTCGAAAACGAGTAAAAGTATTGTCCAGGCTGTGAGGTCAGGTATCAAAAGTGGAATTCGAAATTAAAATATATATATATAGTTAGATAGCTCTTAAAAAATGAACCAGAGTCTCCATTTACAGTTTTTTTCTCGGGCTGCAAAGTTTCCTGCGAATAAATAAAAACTGACTTTTTTAAATTGAAAAACCATGTTTTTTCACATTCAACTCGCCGTGAGTAATTCGTTTATCAACTAATTAACAAATTTCTTTTGAGTCCAAAAAGGGGCAAAAGTTAATTTTTAATGTTTTTTTTTTAATTCAAATGAAAAACCACGTTTTTAGACATTTACGTTAAAAAAGTGAGTGAGGAAGTTAGAAATACGGCAAACTTCAAGCGAACGAATTTTCCGCCAATGTATTGGCCAACTTTTTGGCCAAATTTCCAAAGAAGATAAAGCGAAAGAAGAAAAAAAGAACAGAGGAAAAAGCTTCACAAAAAGAAGAAAATCGCAAACAGAAACTGAAAGAAAAAGAAGAAAAGAAATAGAAGCGACAAAAAGAAAAAGAGAAAAACGAAGAAGTCCAGTCTCGAAGAGTGACTCGTCCATCGTCTATTCGCTGTTATCGTGAGGCAGAAGACAGCAAATGTGATTGTAATTTTTTTATTAGGCGAGAAAAATTGTGATCAAAGCATTCACTCCATTGTATTTCCTAATAAAAGGCCTTGAAATATTCTAAAATAAATTTGGAAATTTATCTCAAATCCTATCGTTTTACTAACAAGATGCAGAATGAATTAAAAAATTTGCCTTTTCTCTTCATTCGCTCAAAACAAATAGGGGGTCCGTTTCGGACCATGATTATATAAGACGACCAATATGCAGACTATTATAACGGCCTTGGTATCTTAACGAACGGTACCCGAAAACATCGTCAAACTGCTCAAAACTTACAATAATGTTCCCTCTAAAGAATCAAAATTTGTTTTGGGCAATAAAGTGAATTTGATGTACTTTTATTTAATTTTGTGATTTTGTGGTCGATTTCGGACCACGCTACCCTACTCGAAAATACTAATTTGCAAAGGTAATGAAAATAACAGAAGAAAAGATTTGGGAAGTCCAAAGTGGGTAGAGCAGGACCCCTTGAAACATGAAAATGAGATAATTTTTCTATATGTTCAGACCTTCTATGTAAACCTTCTAATCTCTACGAATTATTTAATTGTTTCCTGCATTTTTTATTTATTCTGCAAAATTTTTAAAATTGCCTTAAAATCTTTTAGATTGTTCTTTGACAGTTTTTGAAATCTTTTAAAATTTTTTTCCATGATTTTTCAAAATTAATTTTTTGAAATAGAAATTTATTATAATTTTACCTCGTGAATAAAATAATTTTTCCCGTGAATCTTAAAAACTTTTCTTCATTCTCTTGAATATAAATGATTAAGGTTTTATTTTAAAAGAATAATATTAAGTTTTGAAGATTTCAAAATGTGAGGTAAAAGAATATGGAAGACTTTAAGACAATTGTTTCAATTTTTCAGTATTTACAAATTTTGTAGGTGAACTAAATTTTGTCAGAGTATCAAGAGAGAAAGAAGGTTCTTAAGAATCATAGACATTTTTAAAATAATTGTTTTGTAAGGAATTTCAAGAGAAAATTAATATAAGACCACAAAACATTTCGAATTATTTCCTAAAGTTTTTAAAAAGTGTTTAAAAGATTTTAAAGCCAAATTTTTCAATTCTGTGATATTAAATAATTTTAGAAAAAATTTGAGTAAGTTTAAGAGATATTCAAAAGTTTTAAAACGATTAGAAAGTAATTAAAACTTGTACAGATTTTAAAAGAATTTGGTAATATTTAAAAAAGATGAAAGACGTTTTTCAGGTTCCTAGAAAAAATAAAAATAGTTTTATATTTCGAAAAATTAATTTCAACAGATTATTCAAAAAGATTTACAAAGATTTCGAAAATTTTTAAAGAATAATCTTCTACAAAGCAGCAGAATTTTCAACCAAAAAAGTATGGTTTTCAATCAAAATTGTTGAATTTTCAACCAAACAGTTGCATTATTATCCAAGAAATATATATGTTTTGCTAAAGCAACTGTAATTTAAAAAAAAGAATTGAATTTTCAAACTATCAGTTGCATTTTATTTAAAAAAGATCAAATTTCTTCTAAAACAGATCAATTAAAAAAAAATTAAAACAGTTTAATTTTCATCCAAAGTAGATTCCAGTTCACTTTCAAACACTAAAAGAGTTGTAAATAATACGTTAATTTCCTATTAAATAGTCTAATTTTTTACCCAAAAGTATGACTTTTTAGCAACTTTGTTTAATTTTTAACCAAACAGTTGCATTTTTGTTCAAAAAAAGTGAAAATTCTACTAAGGCAGGTTAACTTTTAAATCAAAAAGACAAATTTTCAAAAAAATATTTGAAGTTTCATGCAAAAGGATTTGAACTGACTTTTCAACAGAAAAATACGAATTTTAAACAAAAAGTAAATTTTCAAGGAAATAGTTGAGTTTCCAACAAAATAGTTACTTTTTTATTCAAGGAAGATTCAATATATCTACTAAAATTGTTAGAAAAAATACTTTTCATCGATAATAGATTTCAGTTGACTTATCAGCAAAAAATTTCAATGTTAAACAAAAGGTTGATGTTCAATTAAAATAGTTGATTTTTTAACTCAAAAATACAAATTTTTACAAAACAGTTGAATCTACAAACAAAAAGGATGTCTAATTAAGAAAATTGCTAAATTTTCAACCGAATTATAAAATTTAAAACTAAAGAAATAATTTTCAGCAGAAAGTCTTTGCCCATTTGCAAAAATTACATACATCAGTGAAGGACCCCCTCCCATCTTCTGTAACAAATCGTAACAAAATTTCTCGACCCCCCCCCCCACCCCATTCTGCTGTTACGTAATTTAAATACGGCCTAAGCCTTGGAATACTTCAGAGTTCACTGTATGAATAGTATAATATTTATGAGAGTTTTAATAATTATAATTGTTGTGACAGTCCTAATAAATAAAATAATTTTGATAAAGAAATTTTGTGTTTTGTAATAGCGGAGTCAAGCTCAATGTCCGGTCAAAATAAGCAGCAGGAGAATAGTCAGTATATGACAAATACTAACCCGCCTACATCAGTTCCACCAAGAGCGAATAATAATCCTATCACAGGAAATAATGTTGCAGCAGAGAATATCCGTAAAAGTCATTTTGGCGACAAAAATGAGCATTTAAGAAATTTTCTGAATAAGAATCCTAACAAAAAAAATTAACACAAAAAGCATGCATCGTCTAGATAACTGATGATAAATACCTGAAACTAATTTCAGTTAATATTTCGATAATACATTACATTTATTACATGCATTACTAACATTTGGAAATCAGAACTGGGTAATTCAAATTTAAGAATAATGTACTTAGCGAGTGAATTTTTTTTGTTGATGAAAATAAAATAAAAATAACCTTAGACGATAATAGTCATTGATTTTTGCACCCTTCACATTTCAA
>NC_046661.1:83670487-83689464 GCF_010883055.1 Belonocnema kinseyi | reverse complement strand
TAAGACCATTTGAATAAATAGATAAATTTTCAACGGAAAAAGATATCTTTTCAGCTAAATAGTTGTATCTCCTAATAAAAAAGATAAACGTTTCACTAAAAATAGAATAGTCAAATTTTCAGTTTAAAAATAAATATTCAACCTAAAAGCAATTATTTTTTAATAGAATAGTTATATTTTCAAACAAAGTGAGGAATTTTCAACTCAAATGAAGAATCTTTGAACAAAAAATTTAATTTTGGACTTAAAAATATCAATTTTTAACAAAAAATGAAATAGTTTAACTTTTAGTTTAAAAAATATATTTTCAACAAAAATAACGGATTTATTTATCTAACGATTTATTATATTTTATTTTATTATATTTATATATTTATTATATGATATTTTTATTAGATTTATTATATAACGGATAATTTAATTTTCAGTGTAAGTCAAGAATTTGTAACCAATACAGTAAGTATTTAACTAAAATAGTTCAATTTGCAACAAAACGAAAAATTAATTTTCACTCTGAAAGTGAATTAAATTTCAGGTTAAAAAATATTTTCAGCTAACTACATGAATTTTGAGCTAAAACTATTGGATACTCAATTGAACTAACTTAAATTTCTTGTGGAAAAAATTACTTTCCACGAAAAAAACTAACCTTCAACAAAACAAAACAAAAAAACTAACTTTCAAACAAACGGTTACAGTTGCAGACAAAGTAATGGATTTTAAATTAAAAGTGTAATCTTTAACTTAAATAATTGAATTTGAAACCAGAAAGATGAATTTTTAACTAAAAAACATAATTTTCCAACGAACAATTGTATCATTAAATGTTTAGTCAAAAAATGAATAATCATTTAAGAAGATAAATTTTTGAATAAAATTATGGAATAATAAACGGGAATAATAGTTCAATTTTAAGTTCAAATAAATAATAATTTTCAACCAATAAACAAACAAATTTTTAACAGAATATTTAAATTTTCGGTAAAAAAATTTCTCTTTATCAGAAGAAAAATTTTTTAAAATAAAATAGCTCTTATTTCAACAAAAGAAATGAATTTGTAATTAAAAAGATAAATCCTAAAAAATGAATTTTTAACAAGAGAGTTTAACTTTTAATCAAGCAATTTGATTTTTTACCTTAAAAGTAAATTCTCAACTAAAATTATAAATATTTAACTGTAATGCTTGAACTCGCAATCAAAAAGAAGAATAACTTGAAAAGAAAAAAATAATTTTTTTTACAAAAAATCGATTGTGAAACTAAATATGTGGACTTCTAAATTTGAGGTTGAAGGAAATAATTTGAAACCATACTGATGAATATTCAACTAAAATAATAAGTCTTTAAAAATGTAATAGTCGAATTTTATGTAAAAAAGCTTAAGTATTAACCATAAATATTAATTTACTACAGAAAAGGCGAATTTTTCACAAACTACATACATTTTCGAAGAACTAGTTTAATACAATTAATAAAAAGGTACATTTAAAAAAATATGTAAATGGTAAATTTTCTGTTAAACATCTAATTGTTAAAAACAAAAAGGAGGGTTTTAGCAAAATAGTTAAATTTTTTACTTGAATAATAAAGAAATTTTTTTAAAAATTGATTTTCAAGAAATTAAATAATTTAAACTTTTAGCTTTTAAAACAAAAGGATAATTATCAACAAAATTGTTCTTTTTAACACAAAATTTTTATTCTTAAACAATTACTTGAAGTGTCTAACAAACTAGTTGAATTTGTATCCCCAAAAGATGAATTTTCAGCAAAACCGTTGAACTTTTATCCAAAAACAGAGTTTTTTTACAAAATTGTTGAAGTTTCTTCAAAGCAGGTTATATTTTAACTAAAGAATTGAATTTTTAAAGAAAGCATATAATTTTAATCGAGAAGATTAGTTTTATACGAAGAAGATTAATTTGTAACTAAATATTAGAATTTTTAACCAAAAATATAAATTTTCAACCGAAAAAATTAATTTTCTACTAAAAGGATAACCTTTCATCCAAACAGTTGAATTTCGAACTACAAAATATAAAATTTCTACAAAAATGAAGCATTTATATTTTTATTGAATAACAGTTTTTTGAATAAAGGAGATGAGTTTTCAACTAAAATGAACAATTTTTGACTGGAATAGTTACATCTAAATTTTTAAATTAAATTTCTATCAGAAAAACTACGGATTTTGAACAAACAAATAAATTTTTAACCAACGAGAGGATTTTTCAGCTTCCACTAAAAAATGAAAAAATTAATTCTTGAGAAGTATTTCAAATATCAATCAGGCAATTGAAT
Organism: Belonocnema kinseyi; assembly: GCF_010883055.1. NCBI lineage: Eukaryota > Metazoa > Arthropoda > Insecta > Hymenoptera > Cynipidae > Belonocnema > Belonocnema kinseyi. Next base: position 83,687,163 of record NC_046661.1, on the reverse strand, counting down.
TTTTATTTAAGAAGATTCATTTTGTAACTAAACGACAAACTTTTAGCAAAATAAATAAATTTTTAAAAAATTTGTTAAATTTTCAACTGAAAACAAAAATTTTCATCCAAATAGCTGTTAAATTTTTAACCCTTTTTAAAGGATAAGAAAATGGGCTATAATTGTCGAATTTCCTAATAACTGTAAATATTGCTTGGAATTGTGGTGGATTGTTCAAAAGAATAAATAAACAGAAAGAATAGAAAAATAAGAAAAGAAAAGGTTTAGAACTTATTCTTTTTAAATTAATCGTTTGATTTTTAATATTAATAACATTTTTCATAAAGCATACTAACGATTTTTATGATAGATAAATCAGAATGAAGTTACTTTACCTGAAATACGTCGAACCGGGAAATATTTTTTTTTTTACAAAAGTACACAGTTCCTACATTTAAAAATATATATATAAGAATAAAGAAGATTCAAAAGGTTCAGTTGAAAAATCTGTGGCCACTATTAGATTTTTAAAAAAGTGTCAAGGAATCGTTTCCCAGAGAAAGAAAATAGATTTTATTTACACTTTAGAATGGTTAATAATATTACAATAAATTGACCTGTACATAATTCGACTCATGAAAATAGTACTGGATACTTTAAGATCAGCAAAATTCATTTCCAAAATTGATTTAAACTTAACTCATTTAAAAATACCATCAGATAAACATTTAAAACAAATAACATAATTCACATTTTCTGGAAAAGGCATTCAGGAGTGCAAATTTGCCATTTGGCCTAGCCAATGCTCCAGCCACTTTTTAAAGACTTATGGATAAAATTATAACTTCGGATTTAAAGCTGAACGTTTTTTGTTATTTGGATGACATGGTGATAGAAAATGAAAATTTTGACGACCATTAGCAATATTTAAATATTTTTCTGGACAAAATGAATGAAACAAATTTAACAATGAGTCTGGACACAGGAGAGTTCAACTGCTGAGAAATCAAATACTTAGGTTTCTAAGAAAACGAAACGGACTCCAAATATATGTAATCCTAGCAGACGATTTTAAAGGCACGACACTTTAGTTATGTATAAGATCAACCAGCAGCAGAGGCGGTTGAATGGTATTCATTGCATCTAAGTTAGATCTGAAGATCCCAAACTCGGGTGGAGTTCTAACAATACGACAGATTGGCCTCCGCGGTACTATCATAGACATCACCCTCGAATCCGAGGGTATTGCAAACGTGACACGGAAGTAGAAAGTTCTGCAGAACTGCTCTGGCAGCGAACACTAGTACATTAAATTCTGGGTCATGATAAGCTCTGAAGGATGAGAAGTCAAGCTAGCTCCAAAAAGATAGGCTTACTGGCGGGGCGGAGCGGCCTATAAATGTACCTAAGAAACTCGCGAGCAGACTCGTTGCAAAGACCGCGAGCCTAATCATCAATGATCATGACTCAACAATATCAAAGATTTCAAGGCACCGGACACAGGAGCATTATTATACGTGGAACGATGGAATTACCCAACTCCGTAGAAAGGCACTAGCTAACCTTAGGAAGGCTCAGCGTAAAAGAGGTTGCATTACGATTGGAACTAAAACCAACAAGAGGACGGGATGGACTATTCTAATCGTTCAAGTTGACAACGATGTTCGGAGACGCGATTATAAGATCGAAATCCGCTGTCTGAGAGGTCGAGCATCGGAAGTGCCAGAAGAGCGTGTCATTGTGGTGGCGACCGTAAAGCACTCTTTCCTGAACATCTAGAGAACACACGCACATATACCAACTGTTGAAGCGGAAATACAGACACATGCAATATTGGAGAACTACGCAATATAGCAAATTCCTTGGGCAACCAGAAGCCCCAAGGCCCAGGCGGTATCCCTGTATCCAGTAACATTCTTGAAAATGCAGAACACATGTCTGCTAGCGGGGGGTTTGTGTAAATCTGAATTGTACAGAGGTTGGTTCTGCTTGCCAAGGGTAAGGGTCCTCCTATCACCCTCTTCTCCTTTGGGCCGCACTAATATGCTTGTGCAGGTTGGAAAGATATACGAAAAAATAGATTTTGTAACAAACGCTCCAAGTTTGAGCCGCTGAGGATGTAATCGCAGAAACTCGGTGGGAATGACAGGGCAACTACGGGACGCGTAATACCTGGTACTGGTCGCCCTCAATCTTAAGAACACCTTTAACTCAGAGAGATGGGTGTATATCCTGGATACACAGGGTGTATAATGATTATCTTTATGACAGGAAGATAATCTCTAATGCTCCAGTGGGCCAAAAAAGGGGTTAAGTCACTGCGGAAGTGGCTCAGTAGTCTTCACTTGGTCAAGACCTCTGGAAATTTATGTAAACAAAGTAGTGGAATCATGTTAGACGAGTGGGCGAACTTCATTTGGTTTGCCGATGACATTTTGGCATTTATAGTGGAAAAAGCTCTAGAGCAGGCAGAGATAAGATTAACGAAAGTGATCAGGCTGGTTAATAGCTAATTAGAAGGCCATTAGTTTGCATTGGCAGTCAGAAAGACTGAGTGGATGGTACTCACAAGGCAGTAACACTTTGCAAAATATCTGAGTTTCCAAATAAGAGATAAGGCAGTTAAGGCTATTAAGGCTATCAAACCTGTTAAAGAGCGGAAGAGAAATAAAGAGCGATGGAATATAAAGGACGACCACATACGTATTTAAGCAAAGGAGAGGACTCACGCAATAGCGTAATAGCAACAGCGGTGGTGCAGTGATCCAAGGAGCGGATGGAGGGCAAAGGTTATAGAAAGGTGTCCCCGTGGATCCGTAGGAAGCATGGCGGGGTGAACTTTCATCTTACCACATTCCTGACAGGAAAGGCCGAATTTAATGCCTATCTGTTCTTCCGGAGAAGGCAAGTTAGCTCATACTGTGATTGTTGTCCCACAAAGGTGGACAACTTCGAGCATATTCTTTATGAGGGTGACTGGTGGGGAAATGATAAATTCAAAAGGACGAGCAAAAGTGACTTTTAAACCATTTGTCCTGATAGTCACGAGGAGGGAAGATCATCCAGAATAAAAAAATGCAATTTAAAAGTTCTCCAACCAAAACAAGTGGACTATATGTTTTCCGGTGCGTTGATCACGAATCCGTGGAGAGATTTTCTTTTATGTGGAGAAGCAGTATCTCTTTTGAGAGACCAACAATAGTCCGCCATCATACTTATGTCTTAATAACCTTGGTATCTTCGTTCGACATCCTTGAAGTCTTGGTGAAATCTCTCATCTTGTTCGTTGCTGAAATCCCCCAAATTTCCCGAAAAGTAATCAATATGAGAGTAAAGAAAATGGATCTTTGAATTCATTATACATCTCATTTCTCTATAATTTTTTAACATTTTATTAAAAATATTCTTGTAATCAACATCTTTATTATTTCCTAGAAATCTTGCTTGAACTTCTCTGGAACTTTGCTATGTCGCTCGTTTCTTTTTTACCATTCTTCTTTCAAATTTTTTATCGTGCAACAATTTCCTTACCTGTGGGCCATCAAAGACTTCTTAATTAATCTTAGCTTCAGAAAGTTTTAGAAACTTCTCAAAGATGTACATGAAGGCATCACTTTCCTCTAGTAAGTTGTCATTGCTTCGATGAATTGTTAAACCAAATCTAGCTTAATATGTAAAGGTGGAAAGATGACTTTATTTACAAGGATAAGACTTTCATGTATAAGGTTCAATGTACCTGGTGTAAAATTATATCCAAGTGGACAATCTTTTTTCACATAATATTGCTTTCGGTATCAACTTTCCCATTCACAAATAAATCATAGATGTTTTGTGAATCCACTTCATTGGCCTGATAAGGTAGTCTTTATTTCTAAATCTTCGATCAACTGCCAGCCGTAAAAATCATCATTAAATTTCTGAAGCAGTGAATGAAGATTATGATATTCTTCTTTTAACACGAAAGAATGACCGGCTGGTATACAAGCATATAGGTTGCCATTATGGAGCCAAACAACTGTTAAACTTCTTTTCCAAGAATCTCTAAACAAACGCCAGACTCTAGCTTCATAATAACGTACTTAAATCCATTTATTAGTCCTTCAACATTTTAAAAATGTACCAAATTCAATGCATTTGAAAAAAAACCCTAAATGAGTTACCTCGATTTCGGTAGAAGGATATACGTGTTCCAGGAGCTAGAAGCTTTTTCTCTTTTAATCTAAATGCTACTAGCTGGGAAAGTTCTGTCGATAGTTCTGCGCCTCGAACCAAGTCACTCAGTTCGCCTTGAGTAAACACATTAGAATTCGTATGTTAATCATCAATTTCTTCCGAATCAACTATAAAACTGTGATTATAAGGTTCGTCTCTTGAATCTTCAACTTACAATTTAATATTTTCCGCAATTATATTAGAAGAATCTTCATTAGTCGACATCTCAATTTCTCTTATATCATGGTCAATGTTGATGATGATAGGAATAGTCATAGACTGAACAAATGCATAAGATATAAGAGATATCTTTTCACGGTTGTACCCAGATGTATCAGTTAAGCAGAAACAGCATTCAATGCTATGATGTGTTGGATGTCGCCAAATCATTGACCAGGAAAATCTTGTTTTTTTTTTGTGATGGTAAAGTTGCAATCCACATTTTACGAATATAGTTTTCGGAGTCCACAAATAGTCCATTCCACTAGTATATAGACTGAAGAAATTTCTGTAATTTTCTTTCCATTTATCTGCCAATGGGTTTCTTTCAATAATGATGAGATATTTTCCACAAACAAAAAAAAAATTTGTCAACACGTATATTTCACGAAGTCATTTCTGTTCTTATAGCACTAGACTATATAGAGGCTAAGTTACCCACCAATGTAGAGCTGCGGTCGCATGATGACGACGATTGCGGGCTTGCTTGCTCATCCTGACAAATCGCCGATACTGGGGTTCCGAATCGCTGCATCATACAGCTACTTCTTCTGCAGGAAATGACACATTCACACCTTTATCCAGAGACTTCACAGAAAAAAACTGAAGGTAAATCTTATTGCAGCTAAAGATGTAAGGAGTGTCCTGTCTTTTGTTCGCACAAAAGTCGTCATGACCGTCTTGTAAATTGCAAGTCGCAAACTTCCATTATTGTCTTGAAATTACCTGACGGGTAATGAAACGGACGAATCGGATACGTTCGATTTCATAAAGACGGTCGTAAAAGTGAAAAAAATACCAGGGTGCCAGAGTCATAACTTACTACACTCGTAATTGCAGGAGAATCGCACTAGAATTGCAGCAGTTTCTGCATTTGAATGTCAATCTAAGTGCGAATGTAATTTCTTCTGTATGCAAATACAATAACGAGATAATTTTTAGCGAATTCAGAATGATGAATTTCAACTTCATATTCGAAAGAATTTTTTTGACCTTCATGTGACCTCTGAATTCACGGGGACCCTTGGGTAAAAACATATACGAACGTAAGATTTCCCGCACTTTCAGAATTTGAGCTAAAAAAGATGATATATCTTAAATCAACGAGGTTCACATTCAAATGGCCTTGATCCTGGCGAGCAGGTGTCATTGGGACCACGGATTCGTCATCAGCGCACCGAAAAGCGTTTAGTCCACTTAGTTCAGGCGGAGGACTTTTCGAATTCATTTTGTGATTCTGTGTAATCAAGCCCCTTTACAATCCTCGAAGGCTGAAGAGCCTGTTGTGCTACTTCACGTTACACTGCTGAGGACGAAGCATAAAATTTAAAAAGGGTTATCAAATTAAAAGGTGTCGTAAACAACGTTCTAGCACTCAATAAAAGCACCGATAATAAATCGAAATGTGCCGTGATGTTGAAGGCTGACGAGCCCGTTGCGCGACACGGTCGCGCGGCTGAGCATGATACGTACATCAGGGTTGGGGCTAGGATATGAAGAAGACTAAACTGGAACATAAGGCAGGGCATCGAGGCTTCTTAGCCAGCATATTGTGGCTTACAACGAATTAAGGGAGGAAAGTGCAGTTGGAAAGTAAATTCTCGATTCTCGTTATCCTGTTCAATAGCATGTCCGCCTTACACTGAAACATAGTTGTGTAGCAAATTCTCTATTCTTGCTAGCGCCTGTATTGTAACTATGAGCCTAACATAATATTCTTCTCGGGAACCTTAAGTTTTGAATAGTAAAGGAGAAAGATAAATCATCAACTAAACAAGGAATCTCTACTAGATTCCTACTTTGCCGACTGATTGTAAACTCGATTTTAGCTTGATTGATTCAGGGCCATGTATTTTTCTACTTTACAAACTGAAGATATCCTTCTTTACCGACTAAAGGTGGTACATATTCCGAAATTATCGGCTGATGGTACTGAACGATTTCAAATTATCGTCGATCGTTGAAGTACAGGCCTATATTATCATAGGTCGGTAATGTAGCAAGGATGATCGTTGCCGATCAATGATGTCTTACCACGGATGCGAACCATTATCTTCTACCGGTAAATGGCTAGTCACTCCAGAACTGTCCCAGGTGTAATACCTCTAAAGGATTTGATTGAATATCAAAAGGTAATGTGATTTTAAAATGAAAGGAAGTTCTAGAGAACTTTTGGAAATAGGGCAAGTGTTATTTCCAGGAATTTCAATAACTTCAAAATGATAAAGATTTGAAAAATTTTAAAGGCAGTCAAAGAATTTTTTAGGATTTCCGAGTATCTTAAGAGACCGTGGAATAGAATTTCAAGGGATTCCTAGTGATCCCAAGGATGCCAAGTTATTTTTAGGATATTTTAATGCATGACGTAAAATTTAAAGGATTTTGCTGAATTTTAAAGGATTCCAAGCGATTTTCAGAGGTTTGAACAGGGTTTTCAACAAAAATGTAAAAAGAATTTAAGTTTATTTCTCGTTTATGATATGTTAAATAATTTCTACTCAATGTATTTTTACGATTTTCAAAGGTTTCGAGGGATTGATGATATTTCTGGAAATTGCTAGAGAATTTCAGGGCATAAACTCAATTTTATTCGAAGAGTTTTTTTTACAGATTTCGAACGATTTTTAGAGAACTGTAAGGAATACATTTTTTTCACATTAATTCCGTCAATATTTATATAGAATTTTTAAAGATTTTGATTATATTGCCATTATTACATATTAGATATACATTTTTTTTGTCAACTGTTTCATTATTTTTTAGATGAAATGTCCTTCAAAACGAAACCACCATCATCATCACTGCATTATAGTCCAATCGATAAGTGCGCTGCTATATAAACTATATCGTCATTGATTTGATGTAATTCACACGCTGTACAGCATCAGGATGACTTCTACTCATCAAGATTGTCAAAAGTGTATTCCCGAGGTGATGCCTTGAAAAGGCATCAGATGTACTCATGCAAGAAAGCAAACAATCATCCCGTCAACTTGACTGAGTATGACGAGAGTGACTTTCATGAATTTACTCCTATTAAGTTGACAGTATTTCAAGAAAGGATTGAAAATAATACTAACAATAGACAAAATGATAATAGTAGCAGTTTAATAGTGAACAAACTGCAAGAGGTTTTATATCGCAAATGTAGATCTCTTAGAAAAAATATGGAAAATCATGATGTTGAGTTTGAGTCTTTTATGGCTAAGAAAACAAAGAAAGAAGAAGAGAAGCAGGATGATATAAATCAGAAAGATGGAGATCAAAATGACAATGAAAAAGGGAGGAGGATCAACAAGAATCGGAAAATGACAATGATGATAATGATGCTTTTTATGATGTTGATTATAATAAATAGGAGGAGGAGAATGAGGAAAGTTCAAATGGATTTAGTAAACTGATGCTCAAGACTAATTAAACAGCCACACAAAAAAAATTGTGCGGATCTGGTAACAAGACACACGTATTCCTATGGATTTTGGGGGGCTGAATTTAAATTCAGTATCAAAAATCACCCATCACGTCATGGTTGAGCCATAACCTCAAAAAATGACGAAAAATCATGCACTGAGGAAAATAAATTTCAAAATAATGCTAGTGGTGCAAATTTTCACTTAAAAAACATGTCGAAAACTGTGAAGTATCAACCCTTGCCTGATATCAACTTATTTAACTTAACTTTACCCAACAGAACCTGACCTCACCTAACCTGACTTAACAGAAATTCATTGAACTACACGTAAAGTTCTGGAAATATATTCTCCCAGAAGCAAATGTGTGCTACATCGAATGGGTCAACACGAGCCTAACCTAAAAATAAATCTAACCTAGCCTAACCTAACCTCACCTAACCTCACGAAACACAATTAAACTGATTGTTTTGTCCTGTTGTGTTTGCGGTACCGTTTCATTCAGCTTCGGCTTAACCTACATAGAGGTTTAACCTATCCTAACCTAACAAAACCTGAACTAACCTAACCGATTACGCTTGCAACCCTGTTCTTGTGTACTTTCATATTTTGACATTAATAGAAGTAAATGTCTGGAGTTTCCTAACCGCTTGTTGCTAGCATTATTCGCCTGTGTCTGTAACCAGGGCACCTCCACGTGGTGACGGTGGGCAACGGATCCACATTGGCGGAGTCCCTGGGTAAACGGCGTTCATGTTGTCATTGCAGACACAGGTAAAAAGTGTATTACGATGCAGGGAAAAACCCCAGTATCGGCGTCTGGTCAGGGTGAGAAAGAGGGCTCTCCGACGTCGTCATCATGCAACCGTAGCTCTTCATCAATGGATCACTTGCTTGGTGTTGAGTCTCATGCTACAAGGAAAAAAACCGCGAGCATTTCTCAATCGCATACCTGCAAGAATAGCTCAGATTCATTCTGTTACATTTACAATAAATATGAAGTGAGCAGTTTGCGAAAATCAATCGACGATGAAGTGAAAAGTCTTTACGAAAAGTGTTTTGACCGTAAATTGCTACACCAAGAAACAAAATGGGTTCCTCACGGCACATGCAATTCCTGGAGACTTATGTTGAATCGTCTAAAAAATTCAAACAACGAAAAGTACCACAAGTATTTTACACCAACCACATGGAAAAAACCCGTTATTGCGAAGGACTACTACTTTTGCATGAATTCCGTCAAAGGGTTCAATGCCAAAAATAAAAATAACATTTCGTACATTCATGTGTGCACAGTCACAAGAGCAATTGAAATCAATAAAAATGCACGCCAGACTGATTTAAGCGCTTTAGAAGATGATAGAATGGAAGTTGAAAGTCAACGTCATGGAGACGGTAGTAAAACCAGTGATCGAACAGAATAGTTCTGATGATTTCGATGAAAATGACGAAAAAGATGACGAATATGGCGTGCATAAAATGAAATTGAAGGTTCTAAGATTAGTGTCGCAACTAGAACTGAATGATTTTATTAGATATTTTGGATTACCGAAAGACGGCGCTGAATTTGCCGCTTCATTTTTGAAAAGAAGTAATCTTCTAGAGCCAAAGACAAAAGTTTCATTCTATCGCGACAGGGATAAAGAATTCAGAAAGTTTTTCGTTAAAGACGAAGAGACGTCTTTAGCGTACTGCACTGACGTTAACGAACTAATGAACCACTTGAAGAAAAATGTGTACAGAGACGAAGAATGGCGACTTTTCACGAATACTTACGCCTCTGTCCTTATAGCTCACTCAACGGTCATCAAAGAAGAATATAACAATGTTAAAATGCTTCTTGAAAAAGTTAATTACACGAATCACAAATGGCAAATATGTGGTGATCTAAACATTATAACAATGATATTAGGCTAACAATCGGGTTTCACGAGAGAGCCATGCTTTATATGCCTGTGGAATAGCAGAGATCGAGCCAATCATTACAGCAAAAAACATTGGCCCTTAAGAGATTCATTCAAACCTGGTTCTCATAATATCATCAACCAAAGCCACGTTGATCCAGAAAAAATTTTACTACCACCCCTCCACGTTAAGCTTAGGCTCATGAAGCAATTCGTCAAGGCGTTAGACAAAGATGGACAATGCTATAAGTATATATCCCTTAAATTCCCTAATGTTTCAGACGCTAAATTGAAAGAAGGAGTCTTTGATGGGCCACAGATTCGAATATTCACAAGAGATACTAATTTCGTCAGCCACATGACGAAAATTGAAATGAACGCTTGGGAAAGTTTTAAACGTTTTCATCAAGACATAAAAGTGATGGAACCACGATATCAGGGTAGATGGGACGAGGTCATGATGGCTGATTTTTGCTGGATGTTGAAAAGGGAAAAGAATGTAGGTCTTAAACGTAAGCGTAACCCTTCGCATCGTTCCTTCGAAGAAAAAAGGACACGTTCCAGCAGGCAGAAAATAGACTGAAGTAGGTCTATAAATCAATTTAATTACGATAAAAAGCAAGATAAAATGTAGACACGAAAGATAGTATGAATATATCCCTTAAGTCTAAGAAAAGAAAAGAGAAAAAAATGTTGAACAAACCTTTTATTCATTTGCTTGTTTAAGTTACAGTTCTACATTTCAATTGATACAAACATTGTCAGGTTAGTTGAAATGGGGTCAGTTCTACTTGTAGTTCTAAGTTTCTTCAAATGAGTAATGTGCGTCTAAATTTTTAACCACCAGTAATACAATGAAATGAATTTTATTGTGTTACAACGGGAACACTCAAGTTAAGTTGTGTTGCGTTAAGCAAAATTTCGTTAGGTTCTGTTAAGTGAGATTCATTTGTAGGTTAAGATCGAGTTAACCTATTAAATATAGCACACATTTAAGACTGAGAACCGTATAGTTACATAGCTACACGTGTGGTTGAATTTCATTCGGCTAGGTTAGGTTAGGTCAGGTTTTGTTAGGTTAGGATAGGTTAAACCTCTATGTAGGTTAAGCCGAAGCTGAATGAAACGGTACCGCAAACACAAAGGGACAACACAATGAGTCTAATTGTGTTACGTGAAGTTAAGTTAGTTTAGGTTAAGTCAGGTTTTTTAGGTTAGGATAAGTTTAACCTCTTTGCAGGTTAAACCCAAGCTGATTCAAACGGTACCGCAAACACAACGGGACGACAAAATCAGTTTAAATGTGTTTCATGAGGTTAGGTTAGGTTAGGCTAGGTTAGATTTATTTCTAGGTTAGGCTCGAGTTGACCCATTCGATGTAGCACACATTTGCTACTGGCAAAATATGCTTCCAGAGCTTGACGTGTAGTTCAATAAATTTCTTTTAATTCAGGTTAGGTGAGGTCAGGTCCCGTTGGGTAAAGTTATGTTAAATAAGTTGATATCAGGCAAAGGTTGATCCTTCACAGTTGTCGACATGTTTTTGAAGTGAAAATTTGCATCACTGGCATTATCTTGAAATTCATTTGCCTCAGTGCATGATTTTTCGTTTAGTTTTGAGGTTATGGCTCAACCATGACGTGATGGGTGGTTTTTGATACGGAAATTGAATTCAGCGCCCCAAAATCCATAGGAATACGTGTATCTTGTTCCCAGATCCGCACACTTTTTTTTTGTGTGGTGTGTGATCAACCAAGTCGAGAATGCTGCTGTATGACGCTTCATACAGATCCTGACGAACTTGTAGATGCTTTGCGATTTTACATCAACTCTTATCATTTGTTACAAGGTCCCGAATTTGGGCCGTGCCGCAAGTAGGGGTAAGAGAAGCTGCGGGGATTTTCTACGAAACGGCACTCAACCGAGGTTTATATTTTTTTCTTTAATCTAAGTTATACAGCCATTTAGACAAGAAAGGTCGCAAATACATTTTTCGACGGGTCTTTCTATTCCTATATTGTTAACCGCCTAAGAGGATGATGGCGAAAGATAGAGATTTCCAGCAAAAAATAAAGTACAGATGTAAATTTCTCGCTGACTCAACGCAGAGTACGTTGGCAGCTTCGCGTATGCGCCGCCAACCGGGGAGTATTCGAAAAGCCGAAATAGACTTGTATGCAGATTAAATATATAAAGTATATGTAGTTCAGCACTCCTTTCAGACGCAGTTCTGAGACCGTACTGCGTGAATCAGAAATATACGTCTGCGCTCTATTTTTTGACAATTTATTTCAATGTCTCGGCAGTTAGGAATATATGCAAGTATTAAATATAGTGTACTACCAGGCCGAAGTTTCTAGAAGTTGCGAGAAACCCCCAACTTGCTCCCTTAGGCGCTTAGAGCAATCTATAGGCAGTTAGAAATATATACGCGTATTAAATATATGGTACTATCAGGCCGAACTTTCTAGGAGCTTCGAGAAATCTTCCAGCCTTTCCCCTAGCCGTTTATCTGCAAGCTATAGGCAGTAAGCAAATATGCGAGTATAACATATATGGCACTATTAGGCCGAAATTTCTAGAAGCTTCGAGAATCGGCTAGCTCACTTTGACCAACTATCTTTCCAGAAGTTTCAAGAACTCTGGATAATCCCTGAGCGCCATCTACGCGAGCGCCGTCTTAGTGAGCGCCATCTACACGAGCAGTATCTAACACAAAAAGCTTGGAACTGCCCGGTGGTATCATCTATAAAAAAATTGTAGCTTGAAACTGACTGATGGCTCTATATGTCCGCTTAGTTATGAATCTTTAGCAGTGATCTACCTTACCGACCGAGCAGTTATAGACTGTCTGAGAACTGACCGGTGGCGCTATTTGTCAGTGGCAGCTTCAAGTACCTATTGGTAACCTAGAACCCTCTTAGCTTATCTACTTTCGTCTGTAAAGGTGGGTATTTCGTGCCCGGGCCAAAACAGTTTCAGTTCATAATTTTTCAAAAAGGGAAAGGTGACCGCCGCTACCCCGCCTAAAAAAGGTTATACGACTGACTCCCAAGTTTGGCGGTCCTTATCAGTCCCAGTCCCTTCTGAACATTTGCAGTGAGCAGGTCACATTCGGAGAGGACACGAAATTCCCACCTTTACAGACGGCGTATACCAAACTTGCGGTTGAGTGATATTTTTTGTTGCTTTTAACTTGTTTTTTTGATAATAATTTTTTTCAAAATTTCAATTATTCAGTAAATCACTGCATTCTGACCGAGTTGCTTCATTTGTTAAATGAAAAATATATAAAAAAATTTATTTTTCTACTATTTCATGATTGATATGTCAAGTTCAAGGTTAAAAACCGAATATTCGTACTCAATTAAAAAAGTAATATTTTTTCGACATATTAAGAGAAAACGCTTTAAACAAACTTCCTTAATTACAAAAATGTCCCATGTGTCAGCCTATTCAAAATCCTGATCGTTTTTGTTTAAGCTACTTTTTAACAACTTTACTATTTTATAAGAAAAAATTTCTGTAAAATTATTTTGAGTATCTTTGAGGAAGTGTAAACTTTTTTTGACTTCTCCAGTTTTTTGTAGTACAGACCGTTTGCAATTTATGGCGATACAAACAAATGACTTTTTAACGAACAAATATATATTTTTTTATATTAATTTTCTTATACCTCTGAATCTATTTCTCAGAAAACTTAAAAAATTCTGAATTATCTATATAGAGATTAGATCTCTTGCAAGCATAAAGAAATCATCTGATCAAATGCAAACTTCTCTCCGTGAATTCTTGTTAAAACATTCTTTCTTTTTTTTAAGGGCACAAGATAAATTTTTTACTGTGTTTAAATTTTTTCGTACGATAAACCGTTATTTATTCACAGCCTGTGAAACAATATTTTAAATGAATCCACGCTATCTTGAAGAATTTTAATTTTCTATGAAAATTCCTTCAATTCGTTAATAAATTATCGTTTTTGGTAGAAAATTATTCTTTTCGGGTCAAAATTCAAATATCTGGTTGTTATTTAAGTTGCTTGTTAAACATACATTTTTGAGTTTTTCTTGGCTCTAATTCAAAATTTCTTTCTTCGATTGAAAATTTAAATGTTTGTTAAAAATTTGTAGCGTTTTTGTTAAAGATTTATTATTTTTAATTCGATATAACTATTACAGACGAAAATTCTTCAGTATTTATCAACTTTATTAAAAATTGTTAATCAATAAAAATGTAAGTGCTTTCCTTTCGTACAAAATTGATGTTTATTGGTTGAAAGCTCAACTGCTTCGTTAAAAATTTATGTATTATTTTTAAATTCGTATTTTTTGGTAGAAAATTAATCTTCTCAGTTGAAAATTTACATTTTTGGTTGAAAGTTCAATTATGTAGCTAAAAATTAATCTACCTTGTAGAAAACTAATCTTCTTGGTTAAAATTGTAAGTTTTTTTGGAAAATTCAATTCTTTGGTTAAAATAAACCTACTAAGTAGAAAATATAACAATTTTGTGAAAACGTCTGTTTTTGGACTAAATTTCAAGATTTCTGCTGAAATATGATCTTTCTGGGATAAATATTTAACTAGTTTGTTACAAAATCGAAGTATTCGTTTGATAATTTAAAAATTTTTCGAAAAAAAAAATTTTGTTATTAATTTCCCTTTTTGTTTAAACAATTAAAATTTTTTTTGGAAAATTCATATTTGTGGTTGAAGTCACCTGCTATTTCAATGTGAATTAAAATTTGTTCAGAATGAAATTTAAAAATTTTCTTGAAAAGTCATTTTTTGTTTGAAACACACATTTTACTATTGAAAATTCGTCTTTTTTATTTTAAGATTCAACTACCTGGTCGAATAATTTATTTAATACCTTGAAAATTTAACTATATCGATGACAATCGTTTTTTGTTGATTATTAATTTTTTGATTAAAAATTAAAGTTTTCCAGTTGAAGATTCTTTATTTTAGTTGAAAATGTACTCCCTGATTAAAAATTTGACTATTTTGTTGAATATTCTATTTTGTTGTAAAAGATTTATTTTTTAAATTAAAAATGTGATTATTTTATTTTTGGTCAAAAATTGATCTTTTTTAGTTCAAATTTAACTGTTATGTTGAGGAAAATGTTTATTTTTCAGTTTAAAATTAAGTTAATCAGTTGAAAACTCATTTATTTCATTAAAAATTTCTCGTTTTTTATCGAAAATTAATTGACTTGGTTAAAAATTAAACTACTTTTTTTTAATTTATTTTAAAAATTTAGATTTAAATAATCTAGTAGAAAACTTTATGTTAGTTGAAAATTCATTTGTGAAAAAGTCTGTTTTTAGATAAACGTTGAATGGTTTTGCTGAATTTTCGTCTTTTTGTTATACAAATTCAACTACTTTTTGATTGAATATTTATTTTTAAACTGAAAATTGAACTATTCTATTTTTGGTGAAAAGTTTTTTTTTTTATTATAAGGTTCAACTATTTAGCTGAAAATGTATCTTCTTAATCTGTATATTTTTTTATTTATCTTTTCCAATAAAAATTTAAAAATCGAAAACAAAAAATCGTTAAAAAGTAGGGCATGAAGACCCTATATATTTTACTGAGTTTGATTCAGAAAACATAAAAGCTTAAAAACTAAAATATATTTCTTTAAACACTCAAGTTGATAATTATTCCTTTCGCGCCTGATTCAGAACAATATTTTTTATAAATTTTCTTTTTTTTTCTTTCTTTTAAACAAATACTTTCAAATCCCTAGAAGTATTGGAAATCCTTGGAGATTCAATTAAAATTTTCTAAATCTTGTGAAATTCTTTAAAATGCTTTAAAATCCCTTGAAATCTTTAGAATCTCTATATAAATACCTCGAAATTTTATTCTTATAATTTATTTATTTGGAAATCCCTCAAAAAGTTTTAAAGTTCTGGGAAATTCTTTAACTTCCTTTTGTTAGTCCCTTGAAATTCTTTTAATTCTTTTATGTAACTTATCTCTCATGACATTAATTGAAATCAGCAGCCTTTGAAAATAAAATAAATTTAATTGATTTCTTAAAGTTCTTTGGAAATCCGTTAAAATCCTTTACGATTGCCTTGAAATTTTTTAAATAAATAGAAATTTCTTAAAATCAAGTTTAATTTAATCCCTAAAGTTCTCTTTCTCCATCATCTAGCGGTTTAACATTCATTAGGATCGAAACGTTACATCTGATAATTTAGTATGAAGCTTTTGTTATTTTTACGGAATTGTCAAAGGCTGTGACAATGTTTGATTAATTTATCATTATCTACAGATGCCACATTAATATCTAGCGAGAGAAATTACATTAAAATTAAAATTACAATACAGATAACCATTAGGGCCACCGTTTAAATCTCAAGAAATATTTGAAATGGATAATATTTTGAATAATTTCAAAGTTTTAAGTTAGCCGCACAGAAGTTTTAAAAAAATACAAATTTTCCGGATTTAAAAAACCAAACATTCATCTCGCAGATTTTTTTAAAACTTACACATCTTATTACATATTCAAAAAAAAAGAAATACATGGATTTTTCTAAAAATAAAGATATTTGCTTCAAAATTTGTTTTCATTTTTTTTTTCATGTTTCTAATTTTTTGATTATTAATATAATCTTCAAATAAATGAAAGATCTTTTTCGTAGGCTGTAACGTCTTTCTCGATTTTTTAAAAATTATTAACAGGAAAATCCGAATTTTGTCATTTTTATTATTTAGAAAATTAATTTTCTTTAGTTAATTAGTCTGAATTAATTCTTTTAATGAGACAAAAGGATTACCCAAAGTAATTAGTATCAGCAGTAAATTATAGACCTTAAAACAGCATCGTAAGATATACCAGGTGTATACATATGAAACCGGTATTACCATCTAGCGGCCAGTAGGCACACTTGTAGGCACTGTCGGAACTTACCATTTGTGCTAATTGGCGT
>NC_046661.1:83667215-83670387 GCF_010883055.1 Belonocnema kinseyi | reverse complement strand
GGGCGCATACTTTGAATAAAATATTTGTTATCATTCTCTTGAAATAAATGTGTTTTTTTCTTGAAAAAATACCGGTTTCATATGTATACACCTGGTAGTTGGATTGATATGTGAGGCGAATTCGATATAAAATAAGAAAAAATGACTGAACACTAATATTTTTGATTAATCCTTCTAAAATCTATATCTAGAATTAGAAATAGAAATAAAATAATAAACTAAAATAACTGAACTTGCATAATGAATTTTCTTAATACTTATTCAAATCAGAAAAATATTCTTAAGAAACTGAATGTTATTTTTTTATCAAAAAAAGCGTTTCCTGAAATATAAGAGTAAATAATTAAACAAAAATTAATTTTATAAATTTAAAAAATGCCCTCCCTTAAATTTTTTTTGCAATAAGATTCTCTAAAATATCTGCAAAAAATACATGAAAACATTGAGCTTAATTTTATCCTCAGAGGAGGCCTAGAATATCAGGGCAGAAACCATTGTAGTATCAGAAACGCAATAGAGATAAAAAGCCGTCTACGGCAAGCACTTCAAAATATTAGATCAACATGAAGGGGATAGTGAGACATCCAATATTTGGCTGAGAAAGGTTTCCTGTGACCAGAAACGAAAGAATTCGTCATTGAGATTCAGGACAGGGCTATCAGTATCAGAAATTATCGCAAACAAGCACATACAGCATCTTATTAGTTAGGAGATCAGATACTATTTTTACCCAAAGGCTGACATGAAGCTTTTTGTCGGAAAGAATAACGACATCATCATCCAGCGAACATACCACCCGTTCCAGCAAGACCACCTTTGCAGATAGTCAATAATTTCAATATGAAAGCTAGGAAATCAAAAATACACCAAAAAGTCTTTTTCAGGTTGGACAAATTAACTGAAGCTAATATTGCTTTGCCCGATTTGCTCCCCGAAGATTTTGATCTCTGAAAGGGGGCCTTCTAAGGAGACTCTTTAAGTTTGATACTTTTCTGCACCTCCCTCTTGCTACTATCTATTCTGTTCCGAGGCAAATGGTTTTGATTCTTGTGTAGCCTGCCAAACAGAAGAGAATTTAAGGTCAAAAACTTTTTATATGAGGACGACATTAAACTATTTTCCTCTTCAAAAGAGGACCTTTGCATTCTTGTGGCAGCAGTAAATAGGTACTCTTAAGCAATTGTCTTTGGACTTTGGACTTGACAAGCGTGACTGCATCCACCTACACGATGGAAGAATAGAAAGTACATAATCGCGTGACTATCAGGATGTTCAACTCATAGTTGAAAATACGATTAAACAGCTTGGTAATAGAGAAACATATGCATATCTTGGAACACGCAAGCGGAAAAACGAAATGTGCGTGTATTAAGAACGGCCATTGAAAAAATTTATCGCCTAGTTCTTAGAAAAAAATGGGCGGCCCAATCATATGGAAAGATAAGATCCAGGCGACTTATTTGCTCTATACGTTCGGAGCATTAAAATAGAATGTCGATGAGTTGAATCAATTGAACAGAAGCAACTGCCAAATGGCGAAAATCCATAGAAGTCATCATCCTAGATCTTCTGTACCTGGAATATATCTTCCTCGAAATAAAGGAGGCAGAACTTTGCTGAGCTGCAGAGGAGCGTTTTTCCATTTGATTTCAGTGACGCTACATATGGCCTGGCATCACTTACCCCTCTATTGCTCAAAAGTCGTGTACAGAAAGCAAAACATTTGATTTCACTGAGAGAAGATACTAACAATCCCCTTCAAGGTCAATTCTTCGGCCTCGGTGAGACAGTAAGACAGAAGCTGGAAAAGCAGACACCACGTTGGCTACACTACCTAGGCTCATGTCTAACATTGATGGCGCTTTTTACATCAATTTGCGCCATCTGCAATGGGCAGGGGAACTAATTTGACTCCCCTCGCTGCCTCTCGACTCCCCGCGCCAAGTTCTAAAAATTCGCCATTTTCCCTTATTGAGTTGACCGAGCCTGGCCCTAGACCCGATGTCAAACACAAGGCTCTTCTGCTCATCCAAAATTTCATGACATTTTATGTCATTGCTATCTGGTTTTACCTGCAGGTAATTAACTCAGTGTGAGATGGTTAACGTCTCACCACAGAATGCAGAGGCGTCACATTTCGACACTTTATTTTTCCTATGAAAATGACCAGGCTGGTCTCTTCCGAATTCACCGGAAGCTCTGAGCTGTCGCAGCAGTGCTCTATGATGCGCAAAGCTGATCTTGTAAGACCTATGAATGTTTCCAGAGAAGCTCCGTGATTTTTAAAAATTTGTTAACACTGGTGCACTGCAGCATTTGGCATGGCGATCATATTATGGCTTAGAAACATTAGAACTGGATTCTTCGATATTCCAGAAGACTTTGCTATTTCTCCCTGGAAGGATCGCTCCTTAGTTTAGTTCACATAGAGTAGAGTCCTTGAGTTTTCCAGAGAAGATTCACCTGGCGGTGTAGGCCTTCTGGTTTACCTATTGCCAATCTATAGTATGATGAGACCCTTAAAGGGCTAAGGCCATGTGATAAGTGTAACAGCTGATCAAGTCAGCCCTAAGATCAATATTTTTCACTCATATTAAAAAATAAAAGTTTAAATAACGCGGAAATTTGTTCGGGAAATGTTAATAAATATTAAAGGATCGTTTGTGGCCTTGCAACGAGTTGGAGGAAGAAAAAAGTTTATTTATGCAAACAATGAAGTTTGTCTTAACTTTCTCTTACGGTAATCATGCAATCTGTTTTACCCACAGACTCCTAGAAGTTCGAAATTGTCTACTGGCTGAGCTAGTGCTGCTTTGACACAGCTGATACCAGACTGATACGTATGTCAGACTAAATATGTTTATTTACATTTCACATGCAAACATTAGTTTTTGCATTATTTGTGCATAATGTTCGTGAGCTATTTTGGTTGCTTCGCCCTACTTTGATCAATATAAACCTCATAACTAGCGCATTGACAACATTGCAAATTCCTTGCAGGGTTTGACGACAGCACGGTCGGTATTTCTCCAAAATAGTAATTAAAAACAAACTTTTTTTTCACTATTCTAATTATTTACGAGGGTAGTTCAATAAGTCCTTAGAATGACCAACAGATGGCGCGCGAATCGCTCCAAATCATCTGTTTTCAGTCAGCACCACTCCCGACTAG
>NC_046661.1:83664842-83667115 GCF_010883055.1 Belonocnema kinseyi | reverse complement strand
TTCAGAAATATTACTATCCAGGCCTTTATAACCTACCTTTCCATTTAGAAAATGCTCCAAAAAGTCGTGTGCAGTTGCAGTGCCATGTACCAAAGAACATGTGACCCTTCTGGCGGTTGACATTTCCACCTATTCTAGCATGATAACTTGCATATTCAGACTTTTATAAATTGCTTACTTTTACTTTGAAAATATTTTATCGAGAAAGTTCTCTAGACTCTTACGTCAAAAATATTATACCTATGTGGATGTCAAGAACTGTACTAACCTTCCTGACATTTCCACCTATCCCAGTGGGCACAAAATTTGGCGCTGTCTTTACGACATCGTTACGACATCTTTACGACATATTTACGACATATTTACGACATTATATGTCTATGTCGTTTCGATGTATTTGCGATATCGTAAAGACATCGTCAGATCATACGACTTATTTACGATATCGTAAAGACACCTTAACGACATGGACATAGGATGTTGTAAAGTTGTCGTAAAGATGTCGTAACAATGTCGTAAAAACGTCGCCAAATTTTGTGCCCACTGGGATACGTTCATCACAGTCACGTTATTCTGGAATACTCAATATGCCGCGAAATATTTAAGTCGGTTTCTGATTCTATTATATTAATGTTTAGTTGGCAAATTATACGCTTTCAAGGAAACGAAACATTAGTCATGTTAATTAATCGTATGCGAACAGACCGCGACTTTTTTAACTGCGTATCTTCCGAAAAGCATTATTATTTATAGTTTACTTTTATTGATTCAAAAAAGACCCGCACTTTTCGGCGCAAGCGCAGTTAGGACAGTGGCTTACAGTGGGGGTATCTATACTTATCGATACAACGCCGAGGCAGCTAATCAACGTTGCTGGATACAAATATCCTTACGACTCGAGGTAGAGGTGGGGGCTTATCCAAAGGGGGACATTTGTGAGTGTATACGTTTTACGGTGAGGGACATGAGTGGAAGTTTACTGTATTTTTATAACAACAAATTTTTAAAGATATGAATTGTAAATAAAATGAAATACTTCATCATTTTCAAATTATTTCACTGAACTTAGTCCCGCCTTTTTCTTCTACGAGAAGCCTCAGGTTGCTTGTTCTTATTTTGCTGCTGAGGATAACGGCTTCCAATATAATCTTCCAAAACTTGTGGTGTACCAGTTTCCTCATTCCAGCCCTGAGGAGGTTTAATATGATCTTCGATAATTGGTGAAGCACTACCTTGCCCTATCCAGCCAGAAGAACCGGGTTGTTGGGCTTGAAGATGTTGATTTTGCTGATAAATATTGTCAACATGATCGTCAGTAATTAGTAGTGGCTTATGACTTAACTGTGAAACCGCAATTTAACGTGGAGGAAAAAAATTATCAAACCCTTTGTCATGAAAAATAATCTTTTCAGCAGCTTTCTTCTTTTTGTGTTGTGACGTACCTTCATCACTTTTCTTCTCGCTTTGAGAACTGAATTCCGCAATGAGAAAATATTATATTATTGGTACTGTATTAAAGTGACATTCAGTTTATTTTTCACTAGAGTGTTGTTAAATTTCGAAAAAGTAGTACAAAAAGTTCTCTTGAAATAATTTAAATTTTTGAAAGTCATTGCGTTATATTGAAGCACTTGAAATTTTCTGAATTTTCGAAATTTATAAAAATTTATCGATAGTATCACTCTCTTTTCTCAATTGACCAAGTTCTTATACATTTTCATACCAGTTTTAGAATTCAAATTCCATTTTTTTATGTACACTGACTTTTCGAACCTAAATAGAAATATTTTTGATATAATATTTTACACTTACGAAGGCAATTTAGAATTGCCAACCCAAGAAAGAGAAAAGCAGCAACGGCGAAGTTCATTTTCTCTGGAAATAGAGAAAAATAATGCAATTCGAATTATAATTCTTTCTTCAATATAACAAAAATATTATTTTTATTACCTTGTTTATGAAGTGCTTTATATTTTCATAAAAAAATCCTGACGTAAAATATTTTTTCCTAAAGATGTATTAAAGTGATTTTCAGCAGACTGTAATTTCTCTATAATTCTTAGAATGCTTACTTCAAAAAAAATAACCATATTTTGACTGAAAATATCTACATGAATGTTTAAATATTGACGCAGCTTCAAGATAACTACGATAATGTTACTTTGTTTTTGTAGTACGAGGGTGGATTGATAAGTTTCCGGCCTGACCAAGAAAAACAACGTTTTTAAGAATTTTTTTTTTATTTCTCAACATAATCTCCTCCAAGGCTGATA
>NC_046661.1:83662640-83664742 GCF_010883055.1 Belonocnema kinseyi | reverse complement strand
GAGTATCCATATTGCAAAGGATCCAATGTTTCTGCATTTGGGTTTAGACAGTTAACTTGCTGGTAAGTTACATAATATGCTCGATAGATATGTAAAGCTATGAATGCCGAAGTAGGAGGCAATTTCTCGAGATCACATTTTGCTGTACTTCAATGGTATATTTGATACCAGAGTTCATTAAAATTTTTGCATTGTGTGCCTTTCTGAAAGACATTATCCAAATATTCTTCAGCTGTTTCTTTACAGCTGTACAAAGCAGCAGCTGACGAACCTGAAAGAATTATCAATTATATATTTATCAAACTAATGTATTAATTAATTTTTTTATCAGTTCATATACTCACTTCGACCAAAATCAAGAAGATATTTGTGTGGTTCTGCTCTTATTGCACCAGGTTTAGTTCTTAATTTACTAGTATAATCGGAACCAGTCAAATGATGAGCAGCTATGAGTGATTGGCATTTTTTTGGTCCCAATAAATTGGCCAATTTATAAACAGGTAAATCTCGAGTTGTAGTTGCCACGCCTATTCTCAACCACAATTCCTGAAAAATTAATTGATGTGATTCTTGTACTTTTTATTATATTTTTTTATTATTTGAGAATAATATATTTATTTATAATGTAATACCTGAAAACCGTTTGACGAAAAATCCTTCCAAAAATTGAGAAGTAATGTCAAAACGTCTGTGTCGCATGACAAAACTAAAATTTGTTCAGCTTTCTCGATACTGCAATTATTTACATGCAAAATAATTGTTGTGTGTGCTTCTTCAATATCAAATCTTTGTAGCATTGACATCGCAGGGTCATTTTTAAGATGAGATAACGTAGAAATGCTTTCGAGTGATTGCAATGTACTAAAAACTATTTCTACTCCTGGCCACTTGCTATTGCAATTTATTAGAATATAATTTCGCAAAAATACTTGGAGCATTTGTTTATTTTTTTGAGATGACCAAAACTTTTCTTCTTGATTTGGTAATGGCGTATCAGACTCAATGTTGGCCAATGGAATAGATCCGTCTTTGGAGCGATGAAGTCGCGTCGATGCTTTTGGAGAATTTTCAAAATAGTCATCGAATATAAAATCTATACGGTGAACAACATATGCAGAAATACTTGAATTAACATATGTACAAAATGCCTCGGCGAAATTTGAGAATGTTTCTGAATTTTTGAAAGACACCTTACGACAGTCAAGCATAACGTCGACAATGACACTTAGCTTAGTATGATTTCCAATTCTATAATCGCTATCAAGATTTAGTTTATTGACAAGTTCAAGAGTATTAGTTAAGTCAGATTTATCTGTAACTTTTGTTATGAGTTCCTCTTCGTCGAATAGTATATTTACAGGTGTGATATCATAGCTTAATAACTTCTTAATATCGTAATTTCTCTCTCTTGCAATATCTATTATTCGATGCGATTGGTGCACTGAATCTAATTTTTGAGAGGCTTTTTTTTAACAGGTTCTCTGTAAGTTGTTTTAAAAGTCGGCAGTTTAGTTTGGTGAATCGTATCTGATAGTGGCACTTCTTTCTTTACAATCCTTTTTTGTCGAAATTCGTTAAATTTAGCACAGCCGATTTCAAACGCATTGAGGAGCTTTTCTGCTGCTCTTTCATCGACTAATTGTCCTCCTACAAGATCTTGAAGGGGCATAACACCATCTTAAAACGGATTAATTCTCGCTAAGGAATATTGCACTAATTTGCTGACAGACTTTTCAAAAAATTCTGTAGTAGTTGTATTGAGTTGATCTATCGTAATGATCTCCTCGTAAGGCTTGCTCAGCCACGTGCTTACCAAATATATCAGTCTCTATCAGTATTTCTAGTATACCATTATCAGTCAAATATTTGCCAATGCAACCGTACAAAACGTTTTCGCCATGAAAATCTCCTAAGATTATAAAAAGTTGTTTCATTTCTTCATCTCTCATGAATTTGATCGGGCGGGCAAGTTTGTAGACACCTTCATCGCAAACTACAGCTAAATATTGTTGATCTAGTTGCTCCAATATTTCTTTAAAATTACACAAAGCCGTGTAAACAGTATCGTGCTGAGTAACTGGATGAGGTAATACAGGTAAAAA
>NC_046661.1:83659221-83662540 GCF_010883055.1 Belonocnema kinseyi | reverse complement strand
GATTATATTTGAATTTTCAAATATTTTCGCGGCAATCTTCATTTTAACCGCATTGACAAGAATCAACTTGTTTACGTTTTTTCAACGCTGAGCTCGTCGCTTTTTTTAACTCGTCGTTTGTTTTAACTCGTTTGTTTTACCACTATAGACATCGAACTCCACCGGGCAGCATGTCTTTGCGGAGTTTTATTGTAGTATTAAGCCTTTAGTGATAGTATGGAAACCAAATCAGTTCAATTATCTCATAGGACAGTGTGTGAATTAGATAATTGTGTAATATGTGGAAGCGGTGCCGGCAAACTCGTAGGTGGGCCGACAGGTCGACAAAATGTTTGGGCTGCAGCTGTACGAAAAAAAGATGCTGTCTATGCTCGTATTCTATCATTCCCCAATCGTGGTAAATATATTGCACGTTTTCGTTTTTATTTATTCACTAGTTATTTATATAAATAAAAATTCACTTTTAATGTTTTTATTCATTGAAATTGAATGTGCATTCCAGTCGAATTATTCAAAGAAAAAATGATTTAATTAATTATCTTAGAGATTTTATTTTTTACTTCGAATTTCATGTTATGAATAAACTGATAAAAATAACTAGTCGTATTATACATTTCAGAAAATTTTTTGTATCACATGACTTACTCTTGTTACATAAAGTATGTAACTATTTCTAATGCTGATTCGGAAAAGAATAATAAAAATCAGGATGATACTATCGAGAAAACAGATAAAATTAATGAAGATCATATTACACATTCAAATAATAATAGGCTAAGATCTCAGAAATCTCTTAAAAGGCCCGCGGAAACCCAAGGTCAAACCAAAATTAATTGTACTTGCTGTGGCCATGTTAGTTTCAAACCAGATGTAAAAAAAGTCGAATTGAACTGCCGGAAAAAGCACAAGAATTTGTATTGGCCCCATAGTTAAGAATCACTCTGAAGCAATTTGCCTGGAATAATTCCCCGTCTGTGTTTACAAAACATAAACCCAGGCTGGGAAAACCTTCTGGGTTAAATTGCTTTAGAGTGGCAATAAGACGACCTTGCTTTCTCTCCATTAGTCAATGGAAGGAAGAGAGTCATAAAATCACACCTGGCTCATCTGCGACGGAAGGTTTCCCCGTCACGCGCCAGGCCTGTGAGCATGACTCACGCCGCGTCATCTCGTGCAAACAGAGGCACGCACTTCTATTTGGGCTTCCAGCTGGGTAACCTCAGTCCCCTGGTCGCTTTCGACTAACTTTTGTAAGCCACTTTTTGAGAATAAAGTGCTTTAGAGTCCAAACAGAATTCCAGGTTGTTTTCCTTTCTCTCTCGAGAATAATCCTACTCTGGTACTCCTCTCTCCTTCTCTCTCCGTTCCTCTCTCCACTCACTCTGTCTCTCTCTCTTTCTATTTTCTCTAGGGTCGGTACGCTCATTGCAGCCCCGCCTGAACTATTTACTTTCTCTAGGGACGGTAAGCTTTCTCGCAGCCCCGCCCGAAATCTTTATACCTCTCTCTCTCTTTCTCTAGGGTCGGTAAGCTTTCTCGCAGCCCCGCCCGCAATCTTTCTTCCTTCCAGAGGTCGGTACGCTCTAAGCAGCCCCGCCTCGCCACCCTTTCCCTCTGGGTCGGTACGCTCGCCGCAGCCACGCCCGCTCTCCTATCTTACGCTTTCCAGCCACCTTGCTCCTCCTCGCCAGACGTATGCCTGGCAAATCTAGAAATCCTCGTCCCGGTAAGCGCACCCGAGTTCGTAGACGCTTGGCTGCGCTCCGAGACGCCCTCCAAGCCTCTGGTTTCCCTCCCATAGAGGACCTACGCCCTTCCTCCTTCTCCTTCTCTAACGACACTCCCAAGGCTATCGTTCGATCGGTAGTCCTCCTTCCCGATTCCCTGAAAGTCTACTTTGTCCGGCCCTCGAGCTCTTCCGCCGCTTCTTCGGGCCGTCTGGATTACTCCGGGTGTGTCGAAGCTCCGGCACCTCGTACCCCCTCTCCCCGCAAGCGCTTTCGCCCGGCCGACAGAGATGATGACGATGTCATCATCGTAGACGAAGACGAGCCCATGGATGGCGTGAAGGCCTGGCAATACCTGCTGAAGGTCCGAGGTGCCCCTCGCCTACCGCTGCCCCCACCGACAAGCCGCAGAAACCCGGCGCAGTCCATGGCCCAGCTGGGTCGCCTTCCTGCGGACGAACAACCGGACCTTGCCCGTACGAGGAGGGACCCAGCCCCGGAAAGCCTAAGCCGTGGTAAAGCAGCCTCTGCCCAGGAGGGTACGAATGGCTCGCCACGCCCGAGAAGACCAGCGCCCGTCATCGTCGTCCCCCACTCGCCTGGCCATCCACAATCTCCTTTCCAATATTCACCTCGCCACAACTTTAGATCAAGTCGGGACAACCACACCCCCGGCTTGTATCAAATTTTTGACAATGACACAAAAGTTACAACATGAAAAATTTTGTGCAACTGCCCATTTGCAATCCATCGATTCTATTCTTCATGATGGTGTTTATTATCATGCTGCTTGCCTACTTGACTATAAAAAGAAGTTGAATTTAGATTATTGGCGGAAGAAGCTTTTGAATTGAGTTCTTTGACAAAAACGATAAAAAACAAATATCCATTAGGAGATAGCTTTGATAATAGTTTCGTGAAAAATGTTCTTATTGACCACTTTGGTGAAAATATAGGTTTCTCTTATCCAAAACGAAAAAAATCGATCGGCAATGGTTTTTTGTGCGAAAATAACGCGGACGTTATTAGGTCAGACCGAACGTCTATTATGAAACAATCTGCTACAGAATTACGTAAGTCATTGAAAAAAATTAACTTTGAATTGAAAGATAAATACTGTGACGAGAACGATTTTAGAACATCTTGGTATAACTTTGAAATTCCCCCAGTATTCGTTGATTTTTTTAGTGTTTTTTTCAATATTGATGCTTTGAGATTGAAAAACGATAAACCTAATAAAAAGAAGAAGCTTGATTTGAAAGTTTTAAAAATTAAATGTATTAATCAAACATTTTATTATATTCTGAATGATGGACGTAAACGTACTCCGTTGCAAGTTTCCACTGGGTTATCCATTCATAGCGAAACACGAAGTAAAAATGTCATAAACCAGCCTAATCATATTGGATTGTCGATATAATACCCAGAAATTGAACGTTATAGAACACGTTTAGCTTCTTTTGCAGCAAAATCAGCAGAAACTATCACACCTTTACCGTGTCACTTTGATCCGAAAAATTTTACCGTCGCGGCATTCGATAATTTTGACCATCGAAGTTATTCTGTTTCTGGTAAGGAAGAGTGCCATGACA
>NC_046661.1:83608617-83659121 GCF_010883055.1 Belonocnema kinseyi | reverse complement strand
AGGGTTGAAAAGGCGAAGTTAACAGGGATGTTTGTCACGCGGTTATCAGAACGTGAATCGTTGTCTAAGAGGTCCGGACCAACATAAGGTCATGGAGATGACCGTGGAGCTATCGTTCGTGAACAATCGCAAAGAGCCCCGCTCTTAGGCACCAATAGTGGAGGCGGAAATACAGACATTCAGCGTTGATATGCATAGCCTTTGTGAAAGCGTAAGATCTTTCTGAGAACGAGCACGGATTTCGCAACCAAACGAAACAAAGTCGGAGCCATAAAGGAGGTAATTAAGGTAATTACAGAGACTCGGAAGGAATGTCAGGGCTATCACAGCAAGCGTAAATCCTGTGTACTGATCACTTTCGATGTCAAGAACGCCTTATCTCAGCAAGGTCGGTTCACATCCTGAACACACTTGATCATCGTTCTAGTTGGCCGTATATTTGGATAGGATAATCAGTATTACCTGGATGATAAAGAGTGAATCTACAATGCCAGGGACAGGCAACAAGGCACAAAGTCACGACAGGTCTGGCTGAGTGGTCTGAACTTGTCCAGACTAACGGATTGTTATCTATGAAGGATTATTGGAAATAGTTTTACCGGAATTGGCCAGGCTCATTTAATTCACTGACATTACAGCGTAGATAATGGCGAGAGATCGATACCAGGCGCAGATAGGGCTATCGCAAGTCACCAGTCTGGTTAATCAGTCTATCTAGAAGACCACGTGGTCTCATTGGTCGCCTGCAAGCCTGAGGTGGTTGTGATCACAACGCAAAGACACTTCGGAGAACACGTTAGTTTTTAAAAAATAGATCAGGCAGTAAGGACTGTTAAAGTCGTTAAATACCTCGGTGAGACCATGGGCCAAACGCTCGCGTACCAGCAGCAAATCCAGGGAAAAGCTAAAAATGTAGAGAACACTTTGGTCGCACTATCTAGGATCATGCCTATTGTTAATGACATTAGCGGCAGTAAAGAAATACTCTTATGAGCGCGTCCTAATTAGGCTTGCTCCACGGGGCTCAGATACAGGCGGATCTCCTTGCTTTTGAGAAATACAGGATAATTTAGGTTTTCGGTCAACATTGTTAGGCTCTGCGTATCATGAATGCGTAGTGCATCATCTCTGTTTCTATAGTAATAGTCATGGCAAGAGTAATTTCCATTTACCTACATGTGGAGGAGCGATACAGGATATAAGAGCGGTGCCAAATCGAGGATCAACGCACACGTATGCAAGTAGTGAAGAGGACTGACACAATAGCGGAATTTCAACAGTGGTGGAGCAGGGATGTGAGGAGAAAATGGACAATAAAGGTTATTGGAGATATTTCCCCGTGGTCCGATAGGAAGCATGATGAGGAGAATTTGTACCTCAAAAAAATCTTTACGTAGCACGGACATATCAATGCCTATATAAATCAGCAGAGAAGAACTGATAGCACATACTGCGATCATTGATCCACAAATTTTGAAAGCTTCAAGCATACTTTTTATGAGTTTGACCGTTGGGCAAACATAAAAGGTGTCCTTGAAATCACCTTTCGACAGGTTTTCACTCATGAGAACACAGTCGAAATGATACTTCTGACCTAAAATACCTGGGCTGTAGTCGTGACATACGTCGAATCTGTGCTATGACAGAAGAAAAAGGACAAGTAAAAGAGGCTTCACAACCCACTACACTGATATTTGCGAAGAGAGTAGGTGATCAAGCCCCCATGCAAATTTCTAAAGCAAATGAGCCCGAAGTACAAATCCGCGATGCGCAACCGATTAAGTGTAAACTAGCTTTCGGCTTTATTGAATGTCGGTAATGTATGTTTCTACTATACCGACAAAAAATCATCTGAAGTCCTGCTTTAACAACTAAAGGTAATACAGATTCCGACATTCTCGACGTGGATCATTACCATTTGTAAGTAAATAACCAGTTGTAGGTTTAATATCGTTCAACTCCGAACAAAACATTGATCCAGAACTGGCTTAGATGTACTACTCATAAGGGATCTTATTGAATCACAAATGATTTTAAAGAATTTTAAGGAATATTACAAGATTCAAGAAATTCTGCAGGGAATAAGTATTTTAAAGATTTCAGGATATCTTAACAATTTCTGTGAATTTCAGCGGATTTCTAGAGAGCCATCAATTTATTTTGTTTAATTTTTAAGGCGTTCTTAAGTTATTTTGACAAATTCAATTTCAATTTCATGTTTGAGAAATTTTAAATGGTTTCTACTTTATTGAATGATTTTTCACGGTTTCCAAAGATTTTGAGGGATTTTATGGTATTTAAACTAATTTCTAGAGAATTTTAGATAATAAATTCATTTTTACGCAAAGATTTTTTTTACGGATTTCAAACATTTTCTAGGGGATATTATAGGAATAAATTAATTTTTTTTACATATAATCCGTCAATATTTATTTCAAATTTTAGATGTTTTGGCTATATGATAATTATTATATATTACCTATCCAAAATTCTTGTTTATTGTTTTATGGCGTTTTAGAATCAGTCTCATTCCTACATTAAAAAGCAGTTCTAGAAAAATAAATTTTGTATACCAAAGATAACGCTGGTTAACTATTATCATCATAAAACCTTTTTAAAATAAAACAAATTAGATTTATTTATTTAATTTTTCTAGAAATCCCTTGAAATTTGTCAAATCACTTAAAATATTTGAAATACTCAGGGATCTTATAAAATCCTTTAAATTTTATGAAATTCTTTACAATTTCTTGAATTCTTTAGAAATTAAAAAAAAAATCATTCAAATACCTGGAAGTCTTCGGAAATCGTAAAAATCTTATAAGATGAGTATTTAAATTTTAAAATCCAACGCACATATTTATTTATTAATATCTTTCTAAAAAACCCGTTTATATTTCTAAAAATCTTTGAAGTCCTTGGAGGTTTAATAAAAATTCTTTAGAGCTTATTAAATTCGTTTGAAATTGAAATCCCTTGAAATCTCGGAGATCTTCGGATTTGCTCAAAATTCCTTCAAATATCATCCTGTAGAATTCAGTTATCTAGAAATTCCTCAAAAATCTATCGAAGTCCTAGAAAATCCCAACTTTTTTTAAAAATCTCTTTAAGTTCTTTTTTTTTGTAATAACTTATAATTTTACCATTTCTTTATGATTTATCTTCTCTATGTCCTTTAAAGTACTTGAAATCCCTTTAAATAAAATTTTATTCATTCCCTAAACTTTCCAGAAATTAGTTGAATTCCTTTAAAAGCCTTTACAAATTATGTAATTTTAATTAATTCCTTGAAAATTCCTTAAAATCTTTGGGAATTATAAAAAATTCTTTAAAATACGTTGAACTTTTTCAAATCTCTTTAAGAGCTTTTAAATTTTTTGAATTAACTTAAAATAATAAAAATCCCTTGATTTTTTTAAATTCCTTTAGTCTGTTGAAATCTCATAAAATGAAATTAAAAATCGAAACATTCTGAAAAATTCTTTTTTAAACATTTTTTCAACCAAAATTTAAAAAACGTAACACATTAGAATTAGGATCTCATTAAAAAATGGTTTTCACTCAAAAATCAATAGTTTAAATGAATTTGATGAAAACCAAGTCAAATTCTTCGAAAGCAAATTTTTCAGAAAAATATGTGTAGAATATAAATAAATAATAAATTTGATACACCACCCCCATAAGTTTGCTTTTAGGGGCCCAAGAAAACCCTATAAGTGAAAAATTGAGTTTTTCTACTTTCTAGCGCTAATTATTATGTTTGTTATTTTTTAAAATGCAAATTGTTTCTGATACATAAAACATTACTTTCAACTGAAAATGGTATGTTTTAGTCAAAGTTCGTAGAAATAAAAAAATTTAATTTGGTTTTTACACTTCTCTAGGAATCCCTTAATATATGATTTAGTTTAAAGTTTTTATTGGTTTCACGAAATTGTCGAGAGCTGTAATATTAAATCAGATAGTCTCTAGGAAGACTTAAAATTGCTGAAAGTGTTAAAAATTAATTTAGAAAATTTATGTTAGAAAATTATCAGCTTTTCAAGCATTCTCAAAGGTTTTATACGAATAAAAAAATTTGGATCAAAATTTCTAGAAAAACTTGGTGGATTTCCAAGAAATTTCAGGAAAAATTCGAGTTCCAAGATAATACAATTATTATTAGATTGCTCAAAAATTTTCGATGATTTTTTTAACTAATCTTTCAGAGAATATTTAAACAGATTTTGAAACCTTTCATTTATACATTAATGTTAGGATTCCTTTAAAGTTTAAACGTAAACTTTTTTTGCAATAACAATCATGTCCACATTTTAATTTTATATGATCTCATTACAATATTATAAATATTTCTATCCTAGATCAAAAATAGCACCTTTTTGACTGCAAAAAATGGAAATCGATGTAGCTTCTTCTAGTTGTAAATTTTTATAAAAAATTAAAACTACAATAAAATACGATAATGTATAAAAAATTACAAAAAAAGTATAAAATTCGTCTCAATAATTATTCACAGGGCATTTGCTGCTTTTTCTTAAATTTTCCAATTTTTGTCCACATTACAATTAGAGTAAGATGATAGTTAATTTAGGTAAACGAACACAATTTTTTAAACAATTATCGATTATTCTTAATAATATTCTCTTTACATAATGATATAAGGTTGCAGTGTTTTGTTGTTATAATTTTCAACTTTTTTACTTTTCCCTTAGATCGAGGTAAAAAAAACTTAATGCGATTAAACAAACTTTATTGATTTAACAAATTATTTTATATTATAAACTATTTTCTCTTAGATCACTGACAGATAGTTGCAGTTTTTTTTAATTTTCCACTTCCTGTGAACTTTCAGTAAGACAATAAATAACGGAAATTAAGCTTTTTCTAATAATGTCAACATTGCTTTGGCGCTTTAGTTATCAATAAATAATAAAGATGCAATAAAAATAATAATTAAAAAAAAAAATAAAACTGATGTTTGAACTATGATTCGAATTTTCTATCTAGATCATATTAAATGCAAATTAAATTTGAAAACAAAATGTTTTCAATGCTTTAATTGCGTTGAGGCTGATAAAAATATTTTTAAGTATCTTTAGAAACAGTTAACTGATTAGTGGAAAGACCAAATCAAATATGAACTAGAAAAACAAAGTTACATTACTGTTGATATTTTTCGGCCAAACTATGTTCTATTTCATTGAAATAATCATTTAAAAAATCATAGAAGAATAGCAGTCTGCTGAAAATCATGTTAATACATCTTCAAGCTGAAATATTTTACTCTAGGATTTTCTTGATGGAAAAATAAACCACTTCATACACCAGGTAATAAAAATAATCGTTTTGGTTTATATTAAAGAAAGAATTAAAATTCGAATTGCATTAGTTTCTTCTGTTTCTAGAAAAAAATGCATTTCGCCGTTGCTGCTTTGCTCTTTACCGAATTGGTATTTCTAAACTGCCTTCGTAAGTATAAAATATTATGTCAGTGATTTTTCGTTTTATGTTTGAAAAGTCAGCAAACATAAAAAAATATTTAAATTTGAATTTCAAAACTGTATAGAAAATGTATAAAAACTTGTATTATTAAGAAAAGAGAGTGATAATATGAATAATTTTTATTTCAATTGTTCGTTGAAAAACACAGGTCCACAAAAAAAGTGGTCTGAAAATTATATGTGACTAGGCTACCCTAATGAATTTTGAGCCGCTGAATCCGAATCCAGCCTTAGAATTTTCCCGAGACTCAACATTTTTCCCCTAGCCTAGAGAAAAAGTGGTAAATATAAGAAGTTTCAGGATCCGTTAAAGTATTATTCATCCACGTGTAAATTAATAAAATAATTTGGTTTCTACGTATTTTGAGTTGCTAATTTCTAATCCAACATTAGGATTTTTTTACAGTACCTCAGAATTCCCCCAGCGTAGGGTAAAAGTATAAAACTTAGCTAACCTTGCGGTTTCTAGAAGGTTTTATTTCAGCATGAAAAGGCTGATATCTTTCCATATATTTAGCTGATGAATTCATATCTCATATAAGAGTTTTTCTACATTGCCTCAGAATTCCCCTAGACCAGGGAAAAACTGAAAAAATGAGCAAATCTTAAGGTTTCACAACGGCTTAATTTTTGTAAATAAAAATTAACATCCTACCGTATTTTAAGTTGCTAACTTTATATCTGACTTTAGAATTTTTCCAGAGTACCTCAGAATTTCCCTAGCCTAGGGGAAAAAGTAAAAAAAGGAAAAAAAGGAGAGGTTTCACGTATGTTTTATTTTTGAACCGAAAAGCTAATACCTTTTTGTATTTTGGATTTCTTTATTTTTTCTTCCTTGTTTCAATGTGACTCCACTTCAAAGTTACACTTTTCAATCTTTCACTTTTTTCCTAGTCTAGGAGAATTCTGAGGTACTGTAAAAAAATGCTAATATCAGATGTAACATCAGTAACTCAAAATACAAAAAGATATCAGCTTTCCCGTAGAAAAATTAAGCCTTTCAGAAACTTTAAGATTTTCTCAGTTTTGCGCGTTTTCCCCTAGGCTAGGGGAATTATAAAGCAATGTAAAATATTTCTAATGTCTTATGCCGGAATTATAAGGCACTGTAAAAAATTCCAATGTTCGATTCGAACTTAGCGACTCAAAATAAGTATAAACGACATTGTTTTATTAACTTTCCCGTAGATAAATATTACTGAAACGGAACCTGAAAGATCCAAGATTTAAGACTTTTTCCCGAAGCTAGGGAAAATCGGTGGGTCTGGGGGAAATTCTGAGACCGGATTCGGATTCAGCGGCTAAAAATCCATAAGGGCGGCCTAGTCAAAGCTAAAGTTCATACTACTTTTTTTGTGAGCCTGTGAAATAACAGGAAATTTGTTCTATTTGCAATTGGGCGAATCTAAGGTAAAGTTTTACTCAAGAACTCGATTATTAATTAATACTCTCTGTTTTCTATGTATTATTTATAATTCTTGTAAATTGCTTGGAATGCTTTTAAATTCTTTGTTAATAATTTACAAGATTTTAGACTACAATCAAAATATTCTCAGTTTCTTAGGATTTCGTGATTTTCCCGAAATTCTCGGAATTTCTTGAATTCTTCTAAATACTTTGATTACGGTGTGTTATTTTGTAGTCTCAGGGATTTCCTAACTCCTTGAATTTGAGAAATTTTTTCAATTATAAAAATTCCATGAAGTTTTTGGAATATCTGCATATCTGATTTCTTGTCATTCTTGGAATTCCTTAAGTTCCTTGAATTTCCTGAAATTCAATGGATGCCCTGAAATTCATGAATTCTTTGAATTCTTAAAATTCTTTGAAATCCTCGAAATCTTTAATTCAATTCCCTTCTATCCATCTCAATTCTTGTGAAATATCTGAATTATTTTTATGTTGTTTAAATTCTGGAAACAACACAGGATCACGTGAATTTAGAGAATTCCACGTATTCCATGAATTTATAAAATTCCAATAATTCAGGAAATTCTAAGAATTTCTACATGACGCAATAAAGTCAAAGAATTTAGATAAATTCATGTAATTGAAATAATTCAGAGAAAAATAAATTGAATTCCATTTAAGTACAGCACTAATAACATAACATTGTCTCCTTGTAGAATTAAGTTCCCAAAGCGGGAAGAAAAATAATAAATATACTTCACACCTGCAAAATAATAATGAAGCTGCCGAAAAAATTATTTTTTATGACCAAGGGTTTGATAATTTCTATCCTCCACGTGTAATTGCGGCTTCGCAGTTAAGTCATATTCCACCAAAGATGACTAACAATCATGTTGACATCCGTCATCAGCAAAATTTAAAACCCAGTTCTTCTGGCTGGATGGGGCAAGGTAGCTCTCCACCAATTATTGAAAAACATTTCAATTCTCCTCAAGGCTGGAAAGGGCAAGATGGTGCACCAACAATTTTCGAAGATCATTTGGACAGCCATTATGCACAACAGCAAAATAATAAAAAGCAACCTAAGTCTCATCGTAAAAAAATGGTGGCACTAAGTTCCGTGAAATCATATAAAAATTATTAAATATTTTATTAATAATATATACCGTTACTAATTTTTTGTTTTGAAGTCCCCGTGGCTGGTTCCTCGAGGATAATAGATTAAGCTAATTATCCGGGATTAAACAATATATCCTGTTCGAGAAAGGCTGGTTTTTACCTTACTTCAAGGTCCTTGGGTGGGTTCCTCTAGGATACTATATTAAACAAATGCTCGTGATGTGAAAAGTACATCTCCTACAGGGAAGCCTGGTTCATACAGTAATTTAGGGTTTTTGAAGGGGGTTTCTTGGGTACACCAAATCCAGTCAATACCCAAGGTGTAAAAGGCACATCTTATTCAGGGTAGTCTGGACTCTAGTTGTAAAGACGCATCTTCTTCAAAGAAATTTGCTTTCAGAATACTATAGAGTCTGTGAAGAAGGTTCCTGAAGAACACGATATCTAGCCAATCGCCCATATGTAAAAAACAGAGTTTCTTCAGAAAGGTCTGATTCTTTGGATACACGATTCACGCCCCAGGTCTGAAAAAAACACATTCTCTTTGGGGAAGACTAGTTTAAAAGTACTTTTAAGTCCCTGGGGTAGGTTTCTGAACGACAATAGGTTGAAATAATTCCCTAGTTGTGAACAACTTATCTTCTTCCGAGATCTCTGTTTTTTATAGTAATTTATGTTCCCTGTGATGGTTGCCTCAAGGACACTAGATTAAAATGATCTGTCAGGTTCAAACGAAACATCTTCATCCAAAAAGTATGTTTTTCACAATACATTGAGGTCCATAGAGTGGATTCTTTAAAAAGACGAGATTGAACCAATACCCCAGGAGTGAAGAGTACATCCTCTACGTGAATGTCTAGCTTTTTATTGTCTTGTCAGTTCCCTAAAGTGTTTTTCTTGAAAATACAGTATTCAAGTTATGTCCAGGTGTCAAAAAAAGAAAATTTGGGGAGGTCTGGTTTCTACAGTAGTACTATATCCTTAGTCTTTAGCAATTACCACAGAGCTTAAAGTCGCCTTTATCAGATAACAATAACTGGTATTGTACTTTTTGAAATCTTAACGTTGCAAACAAACAAACGAAAAATTGCAATCACTCTGACACATTCTAACGGCAATTTTAACTTAAAAACTTAGTTTTGAAGAGCACGAGATTGAATCAATGCGCCAGGTGTTTAAAAGGCCTCTTTAAAAAAGGCTTTTTATAGTACTTTAAATTCGTTGTGTTTCTCGCGAACATTAAATTAAATGAATTCCCCAGGTATGAACACACATATTTCTTGAGAATTTCTTGTTTTTACGGTAGTTTAGGTTTCTAAGAGTGGGTGTCTCGAGGACACGAAATCCAGATGATTCTCCAGATGTAGAAAACACATCCTTATCATAGACACCTATTTTTACAGTCCATTAAAGTACCTATAGTAGATTCCCCGAAATAAAAGACAAAATCAATGCCCTACTGTCAACGAGAAAATTTTAGCAATCT
Organism: Belonocnema kinseyi; assembly: GCF_010883055.1. Taxonomy (NCBI): domain Eukaryota; kingdom Metazoa; phylum Arthropoda; class Insecta; order Hymenoptera; family Cynipidae; genus Belonocnema; species Belonocnema kinseyi. The sequence goes on along the minus strand of NC_046661.1, from coordinate 83,649,605 downwards.
GGGTTTAAAGCTTAACACTCAACCATTCAAAATCCTAGTGTTATATGTTGATAGTCGTTTGAAAGCTCAAAGTATTTTGCATACAAAAGGCAATGGGAAAAATTTGCACAAATTCTAAAATTTTAAGAAAAACTTCCTGAAAAATTCCTACTTTTCCACTGTTTGCCGTTGCATCGAAACCTGCACTGTAATTTCTAACCCAAAATATTTTATCTGCAGGTTCACAAACTAGTTGACATAGGGCTTATTCTAAAACCACCGGAATTCATCAAATCTTTTCTACTCGGGATCTTGGTTCCAGTTTGAAAATTATTTTCTGTGACAACATTATTTTGTGGTCTTGGTAAAAATTCTATAGGATTATTATTATAATGTACTATCATATATTGTTAGTACTTTTAATAGTAGTCATGATTAGACACTGAACTTGACTTTGATAAAATTCCATTATTAAAATGATTCTATTTATTACAATAATCACGACTATCATCATTATTAAGGTTGATAAATATTATACTATTTACATAAGTATAATATCTAATATTTACAATAAACAGAGGTATCGACCTCTAAAAAAGTCTTGAGGATTAAGAAATAATAATTTTTCTACAATGTGAAAACAATCCTCTCCAAGTCCACTGCCAATTAGTCCAATTAGTGAGCTAGTAAGGATTTTTTAAAGGACTACAACAACTTATTATTAACTTAATACAAAATTGTAAACAAAAATTCGAAAATTTTGCAGGCATTTTTTATTTTACAGGATAAATTATATTATGAATGTAAATTTTTTCGTCAAATAGTTACTGAGAATTGAAAAGTCAAAGAAAAGCTGAGAATTTCAAGAAATGTAACAATTTATATTTTTATAGGCAGATTAGATGAACCAAATTTTCGAAAATCAAGTACTACGAATTCGCTTCTTCCTTTCAAATAGCTTAATATTAAGTTAAATGTGTTAGTTTCTCACACATGTTAATAAAAATGTATTAATAAATATTGTTATAACCAGTTTACCATAGTTCAGTATTAACTATAAATGAATGCAGTGTTATTATTTATTATTTAACTCTTTTAATTTAGAAACTGATTTTTTTTACGTGTAACTGCCCAACATTTTTGAGCGATGACCCTTTGACCTTCTTATCTTCCTTATTTCTTTCCCTATCTCATCTTCATTTAACTCTATCCCCTCCCCACATCGCCTTATTCTGCTCTCATGAGCCATCTTCCATTAATCTGAGCCCTGAAACGATTCGTTAAAAAATTTCTTCTACTCCTTAATCCCTACACGGAGCGAAGTTTGTTAGACCCGCTCACCCAACACGTGAAATTATAGCACCAATTACACAGTGAAAAGCGCCACTTCTGTTTAGTAGAACGGCCACACTGATTCGGGAGAACCATTACCCCGAACAAGCCAAGCCCTTTGATCAATAATATAGACGAACCGTTCTGCACACGCGGCGCTTGCAGTACAGTTCCACGCTTGCGCAGCTTAGGAAAATATAGCACCCAAATTTTTAGAAATGACTGGGCTGCGTAAGTTCGGGGTAGTGCCCCGAATCTGACGCGGACACCACACCAAACCAAAGTGCAAGAACTCTTTCAAAACTAGCGCGACACTTTTACCTACATTCTCTCTGTGTATATTCTCGCTTATCCTGACCTTACGCTTCAAAGACCTTTTTATAATCTTCCACACCTTTCCCTATCTCTTAACACTTGTCAACTACTCTTGCAGATCTTGCTACCTTTACAAAAGCAATGTTACATTTTCGTAATTATCTTGAAGCTGTGTCATTATTTAAACATTACTTTAGAACAATTGCGGTATGAATCTAAAACATTTTATAGAAATAAGTATTATACAAATCTTAAATGAGTACCAGTCTACTGCAAATCACTTTCCTCAATCTTCAAGCTCAAATTTATTACACCAGGGGTTTCTTAATTATTAAATAAGTCACTTTATAAACAAGGTAATAAATACAGTAGAATCTGGATTTAGTGATTTTGAATTTAGTGTTTCTAAAAATTGACGCCACGCGGTGGGGATTGATGAGAGAAGCTGCGGGAGGGGGGCTGTGTGGTGGTCCCTCAGGCGTGATAAAAGAGCGAAACAAGCTGCAAAGAGGCAAAACAGTTCCGGGACTTTGGATTTATGATATACGGTCATCTCTGAAACAGAAAATACCTTCAATTTTAAATGCATAATATAAATTTATGTTGGAGAAAGAATTTCGGTTCGATTTATAATAGTTTTATCTATTTCCAAACAATGAATTCTGCTATTACTACATTGCTCTTTGCCGGATTGGTATTTCTAAATTCTCTTCGTAAGTATAAAATTTTAAATCAATTATATTTGGTTTTATAATCGAAAAGGCAGTAAATAAAAAACTGATTTGAATATTTTACAATATTTTTTTAAAATCTATAAAAAGTTTTTCACTAAAAAAGGAGGGTGATACTATTAAAAAAATTACAGGAAATGTATTCTATGTCCCATTAGGGAGAACCAAGGAGAAGTTGTTACCAAATAACTCGATTAATCAAACGCCGTCCCTCCTTCACCCGATGTCTCGCGTATTTCTATATGGAATGACATGGTTTCTTGACAGAAATGCATTTCTTGTAAGTCTGGACTCATGAAACCTTAAAATATTTAGTGTTGAAAAACTATTTACCCTTAGGATTTTGAAATTTGAATCGCTTATCCGTGAGGGCAACCGACCTGGGTCCTCTGCGGGGGCCCCTATGGAACATCCATATTGTTAGAGTTCGAATATCAAAAACGTGTCATCCAATTTTCGACAGAAATGCATTGTTTGTAAGTGTGAACTCATGAAGCCTTGAAATTTGCGGGGTTGAAGAAATATTCACCCTTTGGACTTAAAAATTTGAATCGTTAATCCGTGAGGGGCAATCGAGATGGGCCCTCGACGGGGGCCCTCATACAATTTCCACGCGTGGACCATCCATGCGAGCCCCCGCCGGGAGCGCTCATCCTAAGAGGTCTCAGCAGGGCTTTTTCCACACGAGTTTAGACGAAAAAGAATTCAAAGGAATTCAGAAAATTGGAGGAATTCATAAAATTAGAATATTCCAAGGAATTCACCAAATTTAAGCAATTTAAGGTATTTAGATAATTCCGGTGGTGGGTAATAAATTCCTTAGAATTTTCTGATATCCTTGAATTCTCTCAATTTTCTAAACTCTCTTATTCCTTTAACTCTTTTAATTCTCTGAATTCAGGAATTCCTTGAATTCTCTCAATTCCCTCCATTCGCGAAATTCCTTATATTTGTTAAATTATTTCAATTCTATAAATGTTTTCAATTCTTCTAAATCCTTATAAAATATTTGCATTATTTTTATGTTCTTTGAAGTCAGAAAATAACGAAGAATTAGGAAATCGCGTGAATTCAGGGAATTCCAGAATTTCTAGAAATTAATCACATTCCCAGAATTCTGAAATGCCACAGAAATACAGCACTAGTAATTTTGCATTGTCTTTTGCAAAATTGAGTTCTCAGAGCGAGAATGATAACAATAAAGGTACTTCACAATACGAAAATAATGAAGCTGACAAAAATCATACTGTTTATGACGAAGTTTATGATAATTTTTTTCCTCCAAGAGTAATTGTGACTACGAAGTTACTTCATACACCACCAGCAATTATTGAGGATCATGTTGACAACCTTTATCAGCAAAATCAACATCTTCTAAATGAACAATCCAGTTCGTGTGGCTTGAGAAGGGAATCTAGTCCACCAAAAATGATCGAAAATCATATTGACAGCCGTTATATACAGCAGAAAAATCCTGAAAATGAACCTAAGTCTCGTCATCAAAAAATAGGGCGTCACTAAATTCAGGGAAATCATTCAATAATTATGAAATGTTTTATTTGCAATTCATAAAATAAATCGTTTTATCTGTAAAGCATATATAATAAAGTTCTTTCCAAATCCTTTCTTCAGAATCGAAAAAGCCTGTCCAGGGCTATCCTCAGGTCTAAAAGACAAACCCTCTGGGTTTGTCTGTTTGAGTTTTTTTATTTTGGGTTTGTCTCTGGGTTTGTCTGGGTGGGTTCTTTGAAGAATTCTATGGAGTGGGGTGCTCGAAAACACAACATTAAACCAATGCTCTGAGTGTACCAAATATATCTTTGTCATCGAAGTTTGATTTTTACAGTACTTTAGGGTCCGTGGATCATGTCCCTCAATGACATGAAAGATAGCCAATGACCCAATTGTAAAAAAACACACCTTCCTCATGGATGCCTAGTTTTAACAGTCTATTGAAAGGCTTTTCAGGGCTTGATTTTTATTCCATGTATTACAAATTACAACTTTTTCTCCTGAATGTATAAAATGTTTGATATCATATTTTAACAACACAATCCAAAGGGCACAAAATAATCCAGCACAGAGAATTTTTTCGGAAAATGGTTTGTTCTATGTTTTTTCTTATCATTTGAAAATATGATGCATTTTATGCACCTGAGAAGGAGCAAACACGGTATCAATATAGTGTTCTTGAGTAATCTACTCAGAAAAATTATAGTACTGTAAAAATGAGACTTTTCCGCAGAACTAGTTTTTAACATCTGATTTTAAGGGAATCTGTATTACCATCAGAGGTAGTTACCATCGATTAATGTAGATATTATTCCACAATCCATGGCAATAGAAATAAGTACTACATATCAAATTGACTCTTCAAATAACAGAAAATGCTTAACGTCATTACTGACTATATGTAAAATAATTTTTTTAATTAAAATAAAATATTTCTGAAAAAAGATCTACTCAATTCGTTCCAGTGGTAATTGAATCGGTAGTCTGTTTTTGTTTTTCTTTCATATTTGTGCAAAGTCCTTTTGATACTAAAGGTCAAACCATCGGAAACTGTAAATCGGTGATTGTGACTCCTCTTTTGTTAAAGCTCCTTCGGCTTTAATGAAAACCTTCTTATCACGTATTTCGTGTTTCGGACTTGATTTTATCCGAAATGTTTACTTTTCTATATTATATTCAACAGTATTATGTTAAACGAATATTATATTTATTTCTGCACTTTAGTCTGCTACTGCGTACTTAAATATTGCAAAATAACATACAAATTTTATTTTTCGTAATAACTTTAATAGTTGCTCCTTACTTTACACGAATTTTCATGTTCAGTTACCCTGAGCAATGTACCATTTCAATAAATTGATATTACTAAAATTCGTATCATGCATTTGAGTTGAAACATATGTATTTTTATTGTCTCGTTCATAGAATTAAAAAAGGAAACATTCTATAAAAAAATGTTATCAAACATTATATTGCGAATTTTGTCTATTTTTTATCAAATTAATTTTTCTACTTTAAATGTTACTTTTTAAGGTTTAAACTAAAAATACACATTCTAGCGTAGAGTGTTTTTAAGCAAAATAGATATAATTTAGGTGACTAATTTCGTCAAATAAAATTTTATTGTAGCTTGTGTCGTTTATCGATAAATTAAAATTGTTTAAATATTGTTTCACGATTAAAAGAAAATCTACTCGTTCTATCTAAAGTTATTAATGTGAATTTCCTAAGGAATAGTTCAATTTTTAACTCAAAAATATGAATTTTCAACAAAATAAGTAATTTTCAACTAAGATGATGAATTTTCTTCAAAATTCTTTAATTTTTATGCAAAAAGGATGAATTTTCTACAAAATAGTCGAATTTTTAACTCGAAAATTCGAATTTTGAACGTTTAGGTTCACTTTCAACTAAATAATTTAATTTTCTAACAAATACATGAATTATTCACTAAATAGTTTAGTTTTCAACTGGAAAATATACATTTCTAACAAACAAAGTTAATTTTCTACTAAATAGTTGAACTTTCTACAAAAGTCTGGAATTTTCAAGCTAAAAAGAGGAATTTTCTACAAAATAGTTGAATTTTTAACAGAATATATAATTCTTAACCAAATAGTAAAATTTTAAAACAAAAAAGATTAAAACTTGTAATATTAGGCGACTATGACTCAAATTTGGTCATATGGTGCCACCGTCGCAAATTACCAACACCAACAGATGGCGCCACCGAAAAAGGTTGGGTTCTATTCCATGCTAAATCACCGGCAGTCGGTAAAACATTAAGGCCGTTAATGCAGATTCCTGCAGAAATATCATTGGACTCTCTACCAGGAAAAAAGTGAGGTCAGTAAATTGAAGGTTCTGGTCCATGATCAGTCGATAAAGCAGTAAGGGTGTTGATGGAAATTCTTGCTAAAATAGCACTGCAAAATTATTTTTCATGATAGGTTACTATAGATCCATAAAAGAGTTTATTACTATCGGTCGTCAAAACGGGTAAGTCGGTATGTACTATATTGCAATATTTTTCAAGTATTATCGGGATTCGAATGTAAAAAAACAATTTAAGTTGAGTCCGAGATTTACTAGTCACCGTTTACGAAAATTTCTAAAAACCAACTTTGAATTACAATTTTTAAAAATATCTTTGTCTATAAAAAATGAGAGTTGCGATTACGATTCTACTGCTTACATTCGTTGTCTTCCTGAATTTCAAATGTAAGTGTATTCATAATTTTGTAACGCTTCAAATCAAAAATTCTTTTTTAACGTATTATAACCTAATTGAAATACTTTATATTTCTTTCCAGATTCATCATGAAAAAAATACCTCGTGAGTTTTATGCGTGCTAAATAACTTTTGGGGCCAGGAGAATTTTTTTCATAAAATTCAAGTCAAAGATTAAGTTTCTCAAAACTCTGTAGGCTTTGACGTACACATTCTCATCGTGACACTCGCGCTGGGCGCTCGATTTCCGACAGACATTTGTAAACAGCGTCCTATCAAGAAGTGATTCTTAACGAAATTGTAGTTCTTTTTTGGGATAACAATTTTTGTTAATTCATCTTTTTTTGTATCCTACATAGTTTGTCCGCAAAATGGAATTTTTTATATTCCACTATTTTTTGTGCAATCAAAATTTCAATTTTCGATTTTTGAAGAAAATCCAAAAATTGGTTATTCGAGAGTTATCGTGTTTACGCACGGACGGCTGGACGGACGGAAAGACAGACGCCATCGTGAAAACCTGATTTTCGGATTCAGGGGGTCTCGAAACGTGGAGATCCGTTGAAAAAGTGTGATATCAAATTTCCGACAATTCTAATACTTTCTCAATCATAAATGATGAGAATGTAAAAAGGTTAACAAAATATTTTGCACAGTTAAGAGAGTTCGACAAAAAGTTCTTTTACTCATTTATGATATCTTGCACCATTTCCGAGAAAAATACAAAAATTAAATTTTCATAAGAAAAAAATGTCACATTTATCCAGATACTTTCTAATAATGTACACATTTTCAGATTTTCATTATCCATTTATTCAGGCTCTTCATTAGAGTTTTTAGCATCCAAAGAGATATCCTTGTCTGTTGTAGATAATTTAGGAGCTCAATCGTGTTTAGCAGTTTTTGCAAGTGTGAATATTTTAGTTTGTGATCAGTAGCGAAATGATTTGAAATACCCTCGATTCCCTCATAAGCTCCTTTTCCATGTTCTGCTGCAGAGAAACCCCATTTCTGGTTAACTGTTGATTCTGATAACTTGTAAAATTGAAATTGGTTTTTGAAATGAGCAGGTGCTCCGCCTGTGATAATCGTAGTTTGTTGAATCGATTTAGCCTGAGAATCTTTTTCCAAATTTTCTATAACACTTTTAATTTCTAATGCAGCATGCCCAGAATCACGTTTTCTATCGTCAGTTTCAATAGCACAACTCTGTGTTTTGTCACCGCGATAACAAACTGCTGTGAATATTGAGATTTGAAAACTTCTCCAGTAAGGACTTTGAAATTAATTTTTTTCAATCCTTTTCCAATTCTCTGCAAAATCACCGAGAAGAGGGATGTTTCATGGAACAAAAGTCCCTTCTTCACAAGCTACCTCTTCTGAGATGTGAAGTTTCTGATTTGTTAAACCTTCAGCTCCTGAACATAACTTGCATCCTTGAAGGATACATTTTTGACACAAAAAAACATATTGTGGCCAGTGTTGGGTAGTAACTTCGTTACTTTTTGAAAAAAGTAACTGTAACGTAACTTAGTTACTATTTTCTCGATAACTGATAACTTTTTTTAAGTTACTTTTTCGTTACTTTATATTTTTTCTGAATATCTTTCTTTTTGTTGCTTTTATACAAAGGTTCAGAATTTTAAAAATTGCGCGTGTCGAGAAAACAAAATATTATCGATTTCGCGCTTGCGCGTTGATTTTCATCTGCTTTGTAAATAAGCAAACTTTCTGTTTGGACATATTGCTTCAAGCAAATCCGAAAATTCGATATTGAGTTTTGTATGATTTTAAGAATTTGAAAAAAGACTGATAATAATGTGTGACAAGAAGAACGGAAAAGAAACAAATAATTATGCTGATCTAGTGATTGAATTACTCGAACCACCAAAATAACCGGAAGAAAACTTTGTACCTTAGCCAGGTTATGCAGAGTTCTTCGATTTCCACTCGAAGGAAGTGAATACTTAAAAACTACAGTGCAAGTTATGTGTGATTCCGAAAGTTCTAAGTGGTTATATTTTGAAGCATGATGCAGTTGTTATAGATATTAGGCGTATTTCGCTGAAATATTCTTGGGTGCACTGTGAAAATTAAGCGACAAAAATGGTCACGACTTAAGGGCATGTAATACTTTGAAAATTATCGATTATACCAGTGTACCACTTCAACGGTTTTTTTCCTACAATAGTAAATATGTTATCTTAGAAATTGGGAGAATGATAGCGAACATGCCAACGGACATCCCCGAACTAAATCTTTTGTGAGATAATTAATTATAAAAATTTTATTTTGCTAAATTTTACAAATCCGTGTATATTTTGAGGTTATGTTTGTTTTACAATTTTCCTAGATTGAAAACAATTTTCCCAGATGAAAAATTAGGTAAGGGGGGATATGAAAAGTATCTTTTAAAGTAACCTAAGTTACTTATACTAGTAACTGTAACTGTAACGAGTTACTTTTTTTGAAAAAGTAACTAACGGTAACGAGTTACTTTTTTTTGCAAAGTAACGTAACTATAACGAGTTATTTTTTATAGAGGAACTTACCCAACAATGATTATGACCGAAGATATTTCGTGACGAATCTTTTTTAAGTTCAAAGACTTTTTATTTCAGTAAATAAGTAAATAAAATTTAGATCATCCAATGATTGCCAATGGGATTTTATCTACAAAAAGTTTGTGCATTTCCTTGATGCTCTGCGTCAAGAAACGTTGTTTTTTCTCTGCTTGATCCAACCATATACTTTGTAAGTGAAAATTTGAAAAGGATATCATTTTTTTAAAGATCATCGGGTAAGATGGTTAGAAGGCGGATCTCTTCTGATTTTGTTTTACAATTTTTCAAACCCAATCCAAGATTTTTTATAAATTGATAGGAAAAATCGGTTCTTCGAAGTGGAGCGTCATAAACTTTTGAAGGTTGGCTTGTAGTTGCTTCAAAAAACTCATCTAAAACTTTTTTCTGTTTTCTATTCGCGTACACCTTTCTTTTTTTTCTGTAAATTTAATTCCGTAAGAAAAGGTGGAACGCTCAGATGCAGCCGAGAAATTTCTTCGTTCCTTTCACTAATTTCTAACGAAACATCAGGTTAATACGAATCATCTTTCTCATACTCTACTACGTTAAAATCATCATTTTGGTGACCTATGTTATTAATATCATTTTCTAATGAAACATTTTAGGGGAAAACAAAAGCAGACGTAAACCATGCATAACAATGCTTGCAAACACAAGTGTGTGATTTAATATTTCTTTCGGGAAAGTGCAGTTGCAACAGAACATCCAATTTTCTTAACTGCACAAATTTGTAATTATCTATATTATAAACAGTTTATACGTGCACAGTTTTAAAACCAGAACACACTTATCGTTTGACTTTGAAATTTATTTTTCAATATTTATCCAATACTGTGAATCTAAATTTGCATAGAGATACCGATAATAATTTAGACTATTAATTCAACTAATATGAAAAATTAATGAAATGTACGGAAACTTCTGGCATTTAAGATACATGAAACTATAACAAAATGATAAAAAGAATTAATGATTAGATTCTAAAATTTCAATTGCACATTTATATATAAAATTTCAAGAATAGTTTAAAGAACTAGAAACACATAAGCAATTTCCGCGAAAGAGGAAACACCTTACCTTTTATATTTTTAGAAATATTTTTTACAAATTTTTGTTATTATAACTTAGATATTTTATTAGTTTTACGTAGGTTAAACCATACTTGAGATGAAGAGAATTTTTTCCTAATGAAAATTGAATTATTGTATTTTTCTCGGAAATGGTGCAAGATATCATAAATAAGTAGAAGAAACAGAAAAAATTACCAGACTCCGGAAAGAAATCTTAAATATCTTCATTAGTTTAAAAATTATAACAGTTTTAAAACAGACTTTGGTGTTTTTAAAACAAAGCCAAAAGTTCAAATACACCAAACTCCGTAGAAAATTTGTTGTCACAAATCGCAAAAATACTTATCGCCGAATTTCCTCTAAAAAACAACATATTTTGTCCCCAAGAGTTTTTGTACCTTTCAATTGTAGAACCTGTCTGATTTGAAATGAATTCGATCTATGGCAGTATATCCCTGAATATTATAACACTTAGTCTCACTTTGGTACAACGATGTTTCAGTAAGGATTACTGTATCAATTTTATTACTTTTACCGTCCAAATTCTTATATCACTTTCCTTTTTCTTCACGAAAATTTGGCCATTAGTGTACCAGGCAAATTTAAATTTCTCTTCTTTTCTGAGATCTCTTGCACCTTTTAACAGTCTTTGATTGTAAAAAGTTAAGTCTTCGTTCATATAAATGTTCTGATCCTTGTCCCCTTGGAGGCTAGATTCGCTGAGTTTGATGCTTTTGATTTCCTTTATCTTCTTTTTTTATTTCTTCGTTAACCACTTTAGCTTTTAACTTTAAAAAAATCGTGCAAGTATCTTTAGTGGTTTTTGTCATGTAACACTTGTCTATTTCTTCTTCTGCAAGTTTATAACCCATCCTTTTTATGGTTTTTGTAACTGTCACATGTGGTTCTTCATCTTGTTTGGAATTCCTGTTATAATTAGATTTCTTGATCTTTTTCATTATTTTCAGCTTTCAATTATTTCAGATCACTGGTAATACTTTTTTTCTCATCATCCAAATTTGTTAACCGTTTTTTAATTTCTTCGTAGCTTGTTTTCTTTTCCTCAAAGAGAGTCGAGATACAATCTACTGATTTTTTTTAATTATCAATTCTCCCACTATTCTGTTTTTCGAGGCTTCTTATTTGCGTATTAAGGTTGCCCAATTTGGACCCCAAGTATTTGTTTAGATCATCAATTTTTTTTTAGTTGATTCGTCCGCTTGGCAATAACCAAAGCAGTTTTGTGTTTGACTTCTTTGAAATAAAAATGAGCCGGCACCACTGTGCTCACTGGTGATGCATATCGATTATTTTCTGACAGAATCGAGAGTTGCTTGAAATATGATTAAAGGGAACTAAAATGGAATGGAGGTCAAGTATTGGTGATAAAAAATTCAATCGATGTTCCATTGATTTTTTAATACATTGAAGAGATTTCAAATTATGTTAAAGATTTTTTTTAATTTCCGAAGAGCCTCTACCCCTTCAACCTGTTCAACTACCCCAACAGAGTGTTCGTCCACCGCAGCAAAATGTTCGTCCACCGCAGCAGCCTATTCGTCCACTTCTACCCCAACCGCATTCTCCACCACCACCACAAGATCTACCATATCCATGGTGGGCCTAGGGCATTTCCACAATAAAATTGTAATATTTAATCAAAGATCAATTTAAGTGATGAAGATCTACCAAAAACTTTAAAAATTATACTTAAACTAAGTGGCTTTTATGTTATTCCCGTGCGTTTTCATCTTAATCTTCCAAAGGCTGGTTACCCTGAACTTACGGATATCAGCCGCTCCTAAATCTAGGTGCTATATTTTCCTAATCTGCGCAAGCGCGGAACTTTTCCGTAAGCGCTGCGTGTGCAGAAGGCTCGACTATACTGTTGATCAAACGGTTCGGCTTGTTCGGGGTAATGGTTCTCCCGAACAAGTGGAGCCACTCTACTATGGAGAATTGGCGCTGTTCAATGTGTGATTGGCGCGGCAATTGTATGTCTTAGATGAGCGGCTCTACCAAACTTCTCTCCGTGTAGATTTAATAAAGAATTAATGTAATTACTAAAATTAATAAATAATATTATCTTTAGGCCTCGGATTTATTCATTCATTAAATTTTTGCACGCTCCCTGCTGAAAAAAGATTAAATCAAATTGTATCCACTTTAGACTCGTATTGAACCCTGCGTATCGGAATCTCGGAAATTTTCATAAAATTGTATCTATCGACAATTTTGCTTCAAAATTCGATTACATCTTGTCCATTTCAGAATTTTATCAAATTTCACGCATCATAATCTCTAAAAATTCTATGAAATTGTAACCATAAAAGCGTCTGATCATTTTCTAGGAACAGTTTATCAGTGAAATTCTATCAAATTTTTCAAACTAAAGAAACTGGCTGATTTCCATAAAACTCAAAACTAGGTTTCTTTGAGGATTTCTGATCACAAATTTGAGATCCGAATGAAACAAATCTAAATTTGTTCTACAAATGGTCCAAATTTTTGGAAAATTCGATAAATTACCAGATTTTTTAAATAAAAAAATGGAGAGAAAAAATTGACTCTGATCTATTTTTATTAATTTTTATATTATTATAGCACACAAAGTATTATGTAAATTTATATTTGAATTTTCCTTTTCTTAAAAAAAGCCGTTTAAATTTACTTATAATTATAGGCGAATTATGAAATTTGTACTTTTTTTAATATTCTTAATAAAATTTGAAACGATAATAAACAATTTTTAAGACTATTAATTTTCCTAATTATTGCATGTGTACATATTTTTTTGAAATTTGAAAATACAGTAAAAGCGATTTCCAATTTACACCAAAATTGAAAGATCAAAATCATAATGAAATTAAAAACTTATATCGATTTCCTTTTTTTTCCTTAGTTTTTTTATATATTATATACAAAATAAAATAATTAATATAATAATAAAAACTCTTTGCCAAAATATTATTAACTGCTCTTTATATATTTAGCGATTTATAAAGCAATTTTATCAATGTTTCACCATTGGCATCCTTTTTTAAATGTTCCTTTCTTACATCATTTTTTCACAGTAAAAGTAACAAAAAGTCTTGCCTGAAATATAAAGACTCCATGACTAAAACAATAAATTCAATTTTCCTCGAAAATTAAAAACAGATATTATAAAAATTACAATTATGTTCAAGTACTTTATTTTCCATTGAAGTTTTTCAATTTCATCGAATGTAAAAAGCCTTACTTTTCAATGAAATTATTTTATTCAATTAATATAAAGATCATAATATTTTAATTGCAGTGCAATATTAACACATCAATAATTAAACTTCAAGGAAAAATAAATTTGTATACTAGTTCCTTCTTAGGCTATATATAATTTCATATTTTTTGCGTTTGTAACTCAAAAAAATATTTTAAAAAGTATTTTTAATATTCAATTATTATTTATAAATAATCATATCATGTAATATTAATATAATTATTTACTTTAATCAAGACAATAAATAATAATATCAGTATTTAAATAGAGATGACAGAACTTCTATTTGAACTGCCCGCCACAAAGTCAACCGAATTTTTGTATAAAACTCGAGCAACTTACATTTTTTAATAATAAATTTTGCTTTGAAAAATATAGGAAGCTTTCCTGATTAGCGTACTGCAGAAGAAAATTCGATAAAATGTTTTTTATTACATAAAAATTGAATTTTTACGTTTTTTCCCATGTTTTTGAATGAATCTCGGCCCAATGAACAATCAGCGCCACAGTGCCCGTGGTCAACTCTCAAGACACTTCTAAAGCATAGGTTGGATATGATGAGCCAGGGGGCTGCTCATATATTCACAAAACTTTGAGTCTAAAATGGAATTACATTGAAATATGATTCACGAACAATTGATTGTTTTGAATCTCTTCACATGCGAGAAATAGGTTAAATCTGGTTCAATTACCCAGTGGGCAAAAACTTTGGCGACGCCTTTACGACATCGTTACGACATCTTTAGGACAACTTTACGACATCCTAGGTCCATGTAGTTAAGGTGACTTTACGATATCGTAAATAAGTCGTATGATCTGACGAAGTCTTTACGATATCGCAAAGGCACCGAAACGTCATGGACCTAGGATATCGTAAAGTTGTCGTTAGTATGTCATAACGATGTCATAAAGACGTCGCCAAATTTTGTGCTCACTTGGTACATTAAATCAGTACTTTCTGTTTTACAGAATTTAGAACTTAACTATACATTTATTAAAACAGCTTACAATAAAAATAAAGTTGTATAATTATATTCCAACACTTCTTGTAAATATTACAAACTATTTGTTTTTAGAAAAATGTCCACCGCGATGATGAATCAGATACAGGACAACGCACGTGCGTCAGAAAACGGGACAGCAGCTTTCCCAAATGAAAGTAAGAGATTCGTTCTATTATTTGGCGCGAAAAAATTTGTCCATCGAATTTTTGTTTTTTTGCGAATTTGATACCACCTATTAGGAACCTCCTCGACTGCCCTTCCTTTCGGCACATTTGTGAAAAGGGAAACCACGTCTAGTGTTGCGAAGATATGATTTTTCGATATCCTGATATTCCTCATTTTGTTTATTAAACCTAAGCTGTTAAGCAGTCTTAATTTAAGAGATTCAACATTATTTGCAATATTGTTTTTAGTGAATGTTGCTAATTTGTAAATAACATTATCTACATATAAAGCAATTGGACTAAGTGGAGCACCTGTCTCCGAATAATACATTAACTTTGGAATCATAATCTTCTCTTTTCATCGGGATGGTATTATGATCCTAGTCCGCGTTAACAAAAATAATCTAAGGGTTTTCTTTCGCTTTCTCGGTCTATCTGATACCTTTCAAGGGTTTTATGATTTTTGACTCTACGGCGCAGCTTAAATTCTTGACCCTACAGGTAGTACTCGTGATATTTAGCCTAGCGCGATCTGGATCTACCTCTGGACTCGACACAGGCTATTAAATAATACACCGCTGTTTGTCTTGTTTCTATTTTGACGCCCTAATTTTTCCCTAGACTAGCGATTTAAGCTACATTTTCTGGAATATTGGCGTTCGTTAGATTTTTGAGCCACTTTTCTATCAGTAGAGTGTTAGAAAATGTGATCCCATCAAATTGAGTATTAATAATTGTTAATCACGTCAATTGGAAGCATCGAAGCTATTTTGATTTGGAAAACAGACTATGATTATTTAGTTGTCTCGTTAATTTGCACAGGTCAATAATAATTATGTTCATGGTTTAAGTCTGAAACCTGTCAGTTAGACATAAAAATTGTCCCATACCACTACCTTCAAACTAATTTAATAATTGGGTTAATTGAACTCTGGCTTATTTTTCGAGGACAACATGCCTGAAATACTTTTAGAAAAAGCACTTAAAATCCAATCGAACGCCTATGGAATTGATGCAATATCAATCAAAACGATCAAACTTGCCCTTCCGATTATCTTTCCTATTCTTTTGAATATTTGTAATGCACATAATGCTTATTTATAATGAAAAGGCTATCAGTTGCTTAGTTCTAAAAATGTCGAACGTACTTCTACTAAAGACTTCTGTCCAATTTCGATGTTATATGCCCTGTCTAAACCCCTTAAAAAATTGTTCATCTGCAACTTACCAAATTCCTCGAAACGTTTAAGGCCATTAGCCAAAGTAATTAGGTTTTCGGGTGTATTAAAGATTATTGACTCCAAAAGTTTTTGCTAAGAAACCCTGAAAATTGTTGGATTTTTTTATTTGATTTCTAGTGGCTCAATTCCCATTTAGGAAAAAATTGAGGGAAAATACACTTTCTTTAAAACAGGGGAAAATAGAAGATTTTGCCGAAACAGAATGAATAAGGGAAAGAGTGTGAATTCTGAAATTTGAGAAAGATGTTCAAACTTATTAAGTTATTATGAAACTCTACCGCTGCAGTTCAACCTTTCGTAAAATTGGGTTTTTTTTTCAAACTTATCATCAGAAAAAGTACCAAGCGTTATCGAAGCTAGTAATGTTAATTTAACTACCCTCCCACCCAACCTCTAATAAACTACCGCATAGGGTCCATATACGAAATGCCAGATTTTAAATGATGAACATTTTTATTTTTTATTTTTGCATCAATTAGATGATTGGTTTCTACGTGACCATAGTAAGAATATTCTTACACTTAATTAGATGATTGTGGCGGAGGTTCAAATCCAGCAGCTTGCCCAACATGTAGATTATTTTGGAAAAATCCTCTTGGTCGTCCTGCCACAGGTCGATAAATAGGATGACGTTGATTGATCGGAGCGATATCATTATTATTATTATTAGGAGGTACAAGCACGAATCCTGCTGAAACTCTACGTGCAATTGGTCGAATAGCAGGTGTTCGGACTTCCATCTGGGGAGGAGGTAGTTGCTCTTCTATAGAGGGAATAGGTGACTGGTTTTCTGTAAAGGGAGAAGCTAATCGTGTTTCCCTGGAGGTGGCAGTCGATTGTTCTTCTTTGGAACAGGGAGGTTTTCTTCTTTTTAATGGTCGTAACTTGTGCGGTGAACTTAGTTCTGAAATTTAAAAAAAAATTATAAAAATCGCAAAATTTGAATGTGATGCGTCTGCAAGTTTTCAACAGTGACTGTTATATCTTAAAAGAAGGTACTAGTTATCGTTATCTTTGCCCTTTTAAAATTCCGCTTTCTTTGTTGCTGCTGAGAAAAAACTAACTATCTGAACATGTTTAATTTATTTTATAACTAGCCAGAAAAAGCAGCTTTTGACCTGTGATAATAAATTATTACTATATATCGATCCAGCAGTCAATCTAACAAATTTTGTTGGATCTTGCGCTTTCTGCTCGTTCATAGCTTACCTCGCGCCTTATGTCCGTATATTCAACCTTTGCACTCAGAATGCTAAAAAAATGGTAAAACTCAGAATGTCAAAAAAGTATTGAAACAAAAATTAATCAATTTTAAAGAACTTTAATTTCTTTTCTACTCTTTTTTTAAGTATCAATAGTTTTTGGCTTAAAAATGTAATATTCAATTTTTGGATAGCATTTTCGATGCATAAAAGAAAGACCGTTGGTCAATGAATTCTGGTTAAAGAACTCGTTCTTTCTTTTGGGAGCTAAATAAAGGGTGCCATAACTAGATTTGATCCGTTGATTTCTGTTTGAAAGTTATCATGTTTACGGCAGACGGCACGGAAAACAGACGCCATCGCCAGAACTTGATTTTCGGCTCCATGGGTCACAATGTGTCTCCCGTGCTGAAATGTCCCCATATCATACCCAATCTTATCCTTAATATCTAAGATATTAATGTTGAGGTTTTTTATTGTCAAGGTTTTTGACTGTTTTATTATGCATAAATAATGCTTTTTTGGTGCATTCAAACGTGTTTTCCTCAAAAAATATATTTAGGGCACTATCATAAGCAAACTTATCTCTGCGGCCAGGGAGTCGTCGAGATTATTTCACAGTGGGTACAAATTTTGGCGACGTCTTTACGACATCGTTACGACATCTTTACGACATCCGATGTCCATGTCTTTTCGATGTCTTTGCGATATCGTAAAGACATCGTCAGATCATACGACTTACTTACGAAAGCGTAAAGACACCTTAACGACATGGGCATAGGATGTCGTAAAGACGTCGCCAAACTCTGTGCCCACTGGATTTTCAGAAACATAGGTAGAACTTTTATATTTCGTTTATATGGAATTTAAATAAAAATGTCATCCACAACCGTCTAGCGAGCCCTAAGTGGGATGAATCTCATCAGAGGAATAGAAGACACAGATTTGAACAATTCCTCGGATAGGAAAAGCATTAGAACGGTCCGAAGGAATTATCGATATAAACCCGAGAAATGTTTTACCTCTTTTTCTAATAAAGAAAAGAAAACTCCAATAACAAGAAAAAAATAATCATTAAAAGAATTTAAAATAAATTTCAAAAGTATTTAAAATAAATTTAAAAATGACACGGAGCAAAACACGGTACCTTTTTGCTCGTTCCTGATAAGAAAACTATCATTTTTCTTACATGAATAGCTCCTGATCATGGTATTTGAATCCTATTACACAAAAACCTAACAAAACCTTAACTACGAGTACACTTCTCTGAAGCAGAAAAACTGAGCGGCCACTCTCTTTGGAGCCTCGAGAAGCGAGTCATGAAGTGAGGGATGGAGCGATTCGGACCCATGATCCAACAATTTAAGTTGGAAACAGAAATTATTAGAAGGAGACCGCACGCAATTCTTTTCACCTGGCACCAGTTCGCGATCGCCTGTCCTGGGATTTTCTCCATATCAAGATTTGTTCCTACAGACGGTCTAGGGACAGTTTGACAAATTGGTGTACTGCTTGCTGATTGGCTACGCCATTTTTTAACACTTTCGCCGCAAACATAGATACATGAGTATAGATATACTTAGTAATAGCTCAGTATTGGAGGCGCGTAATGTGCAAAAAGATCTTTAAACCTCGTACAAGAACTCGGCGGCAGGCTGTGGTCACTCAATGCTTTAGAAGTTCAGAGCTATAATCGACGGTGGCGCCATCAAACGAGCCCGCAGGTTTTAAAGATAAGATAATAGATGCTTGAGGTTATGTCCAGATGATTTGTAGATAATGTAATAAAAACCTAATCATTTAAAAAACCCAATAGAAAAACAAATAAAAATACATAAATAATTACTGGAATAATTATTTATATATTTCTGCTTGTTTTCATATTGGATTTTTTATAAAAACGTGTTTCAAGGAAAAACGAAAGATGATGGAAGTATGTTTGAAAGCAGTTTTCTTTCAATTTTGTAATAATTTTCGATATCAATTTTCTTATCGGCAGGTTTCTTTGTCAAAATATGACATTCTTTTTATGGTAATAATACAGAAGGTACCGTTCTCTCTTTCAGTTTTCAGTTGTGTACTGCAACGATAATCACCAGGTCGAAAATGATAACAAATTACATATCAGCTCTCAAACACTTCTTAATGGGTTAGGTTTCACATGTGTTGACGTTCGGAAAACAACGAAGGAGTAAGAGAGATAGATCAAACTTTGGCCCCTGAGCGACGTGTAGCAGAGGAAAGTCCTACAGAGCTATCTATCGAGCCCGCAAAACAGGATCAAAGTATGTGTCTTTACGGTTGCCTTTTTAGTGACCACAGCCTGCTCGGCGGACCAGCACAATAAATAGCGGCATCCGACTAGGTTGGCCAACTCCCCCTGGACCCTCTGTAATTGTTCCTAGGGACCCAGTAGTGAAGGACGCGCCACTGTGGCTGCTCATTACCGATTGGCTACTAAGAAGCAGTTGGCACTTCTGCTCTACAGTGCAAACATAGTAGTGTGGAAACCCCTGTTTTGAGTATACGTTTATAGTATATACCACGTTTAGAGTATAGTAGACTGCATGCGAGGCCCGCGCATACAGTCTGCTGTGGTCAGTTATAGCCAGGCGAGTTGCTTGCTATTTCATGTCTATTGAACAATGCAGGCCCGAGTATTACGTTCTTCAGTGCCAACTGTCATGGTGAAAGGGTCGGAGTGAGGCAACTTTGACGCGTCCTTCACTAGAGAGTCCCTATTTGTTCCCAGATGAGAGCGCCCCTTTAGAGAAAATTTGTAAATAAATTTCGTCTACTACATCAGAAATCGTAAATCCTCAATTTGTTACATGTAGCGCTCTCATCTGAGACTAAATAAAAATCGGGGAACAGGCGATCGCGTTTCTTGGCAGTTTTCCACCATCTCTAACACAGGAGTGCGTTATCCTTGTAGTCCTTCGAGGTCGGACCCATCCACACTAGGTACAGTCTTAGGGTCGTATTCATAGTCAGAGCTTAAGTGTAAGTCCTCCTTAAGCATAAGCTTTAGGCAGCGTTTAGATTCAAAGGCCGCTATCTTAAGAAAAACTTAAAAATTCGATCTTCGCTAAGACGTCTGTGGAGATAGATATTCATAAAAATTGCTCAGGATAGGATTAAAATTTAAAACCAACAGATTCATTCATAGTCGAATAAGATCATCTTATAAAGCGACCTTAACCTTACTTTTCATTGAAAAACGAGAGGTTTTTCTAAGTCAACAATTTTTGTTGACTTGAGATCATCTTAAATAAAATTTTATTAAGAAAAACCGTACTTTTTTGTTTTAAGATCGTACTTTGTCGAGAATTTTGAAAGTTTCAGACCTTTGTCTCACGATTTTTTAAAAATGTTAATGTATATAATCCTTTTAGTAATAGAAAACAAGCCCTAATTCAAAATATTATGGCTTTTTTAATATAGCTTTTTCTATTAGATGTTCCTGGTGCTCGTCAATAATAGGAAAATTGTTGTAATCGCCAACGTTTCATAGATTTACATTATATATAGATATTCCATTATGATACAATGAACAAAAAAATGTTTATAAACAAATTTTTTGTTGAAAATTTGTTTTCTATAATTTTCCTAAACACAGCCACACAAACAAAGTGTGCGGATCTGGTAACAAGACACACGTATTCCTATGGATTTTGGGGCGCTGTATTCAAATTCGGTATCAAAAATCACCCATCACGTCACGGCTGAGACAGAACCTCAAAAAATGACGAAAAAACATGCACTGAGGCAAATGAATTTCAAAATAATGCCAGTGATGCAAATTTTCACTTCAAAAACATGTCGACAACTGTGAAGGATCAACCCTTGCCTGATATCAACTTATTTAACAGAAATTTATCCAACAGAACCTGAGCTCACGTGACCTGAATTAACAGAAATTTATTGAACTACACGTAAAGCTCTGAAAGCATATTTTCCCAGTAGCAAATGTGTGCTACATCGAATGGTTCAACTCGAGCCTAACCTAGAAATAAATCTAACCTAGCCTAACCCAACCTAACCTAACCTCACGAAACACAATTAAACTGATTGTGTTGTCCCGTTGTGTTTGTGATATCGTTTGAATCAGCTTTGGCTTCACCTGAAAAGAGTTTAAACCTAACCTAATATAAAAAAACCTGACCTAACCTTACTTAACTTCACGTAACACAATTAAACTCATTGTGTTTTCCCGTTGTGTTTGCGGTACCGTTACCTTCAGCTTAACCTACATAGAGGTTTAACCTATCCTAACCTAACAAAACCTGACCTAACCTAACCTAGCCAAATGAAATTCAACCACACGTGTAGCTATGTAAGCGTATGGTTCTCAGTCTTAAATGTGTGCTATATTTAATAGATTAACTCGATCTTAACCTACAAATGAATCTAACTTAACAGAACCTAACGAATTTTTGCTTAACGCAACACAACTTAACTTAAGTGTTCCTGTTGTAACACAATATAATTCATTTCATTGTACTACTTTTTTCTTCGAAGGAACGCTGCAAAGGGTTACGCTTACGTTTAAGACCTACATTCGTTTCCCTTTTAACATCCAGCAAAAATCAGCCATCATGACCTCGTCCCATCTACCCTGATATCGTTGTTCCATCACTTTTATCTCTTGATGAAAACGTTCCCCTTGTTCTTCGCTGAAATCACCAACATTTTCTGGAAACATCCAGATGGGAATCTAGAAAGTGAAGTTTTAAATTCATCAAGCAGCCTAACTTTTTGTAGTTTTTTATCATTTTCGCAACAATATTCTCGTAGTCTGGACTTTTTTTTACCGAGAAAATTTGCGTTGACTGCTTTAAAACTTTCCCAAGCGTCCATTTCAATTTTCATCATGTGGCTCACGAAATTAGTATCTCTTGACAATATTTGAATCTGTGGTCCATCAAGGACTCCTTCTTTCAATTTAGCGTCTGAAACATTAGGGAATTTAAGGGATATATACTTATAGCATTGTCCATCTTTATATAACGCCTTGACAAATTGCTTTATGAGCCCAAGCTTTATGTTGAGGGGTGGTAGTAAAATTTTTTCTGGATCAACGAGGCTTTGGTTGATGATATTATGAGAACCAGGTTTGAATGAATCTCTTAAAGGCCAATGTTTTTTGCTGTAATGATTGGCTCGATCTCTACTATTGCACAGGCATATTAAGCATGGCTCTCTCGTGAAACCCGATTGTTGGCCTAATATCATTGTTATGATTTTGAGATCACCACATATTTGCCATTTGTGATTCGTGTAATTAACTTGTTCAAGAAGCATTTTAACATTGTTATATTCTTCTTTGATGACCGTTGAGTGAGCTATAGGGATAGGAGCGTAAGTATTCGTGTTATGCAGTAAAACAGCCTTAAGGGCATGTGACACAGATAAATACCTATATTACCGACTTCACTTTTTCGGCTCACTGGATGTTTTTTTGAACCTAAGAACTTTTTTTGTAAATAAAATATCGAGCTGAAACTTTGGGAAATGTATTCGAGTACAACAAGGTACGTTTAGGTACTGCATTTTGGTAGGAACTTCACTGAAAATTATTTCATCTTTTTTCTGAACCTCAACATTTTTTGAACGTTCGAACTTTTTTTATACATGAAATATCGGTTTCAAACTTTGAGAAATGCAAGATCCGAAAGAAAACTACGTTTAAGTACAAAGCTTAATAATAAAAGATGTAAAAAAATATATTCCAAGAATCAATTCCAACGGCATCAGCCGGTAACGTTGTACACGAAAATGCGAAACCTGGCGGCCACTAGACGAGGCTCTAGAGAGTTCGTATTTTCGTTTACAACGTTACCGGCTGATGCCGTTGGAATTGATTGTTGAAATATATTTTTTTACATCTATTATTATTAAGCTTTGTACTTAAACGTAGTTTTCTTTCGGTTCTTGCATTTGTCAAAGTTTGAAACCGACATTTTATGTATAAAAAAAGTAAGTACGTTCAAAAAATATTGAGGTTCAGGAAAAATATGAAATAATTTTCAGTGAAGTTCCTAGCAAAATGCAGTACTTAATCGTACTTTATTGTACTCTAATACATTTCCCAAAGTTTCAGCTCGATATTTTATTTGCAAAAAAAGTTCTAAGGTTCAAAAAAACATTCAGTGATCCTAAAAAGTGAGGTCGGTAATATAGGTATTTAGCTGTGTCACATGCCCTTAATGCTGCGTTTTGACGAATCAATGAAAAGTCGCCATTCTTCGTCTCTGTACACATTTTTCTTCAAGTGGTTCATTAGTCCGTTAACGTCAGTGTAGTACGCTAAAGACGTCTCTTCGTTTTTAACGAAAAACTTTCTGAATTCTTTGTCCCTGTCGCGATAGAATGGAACTTTTGTCTTTGGCTCTAGAAGGTTTCTTCTTTTTAGAAATGTTGCGGCAAATTACGCGCTGTCTTTCGGTAATCCAAGATCTTTAATAAAATCATTCAGTTCTAGTTGCGACACTAATATTGGAATCTTCAATTTCATTTTATGCACGCCATATTCGTCATCTTTTACGTCATTTTCATCGGAATCATCAGAACTATTTTCTGTTCGATCACTGGTTTCACTAGAGTCTCCATGACGTTGACTTTCAACTTCCATTCCATCATCTTCTAAAGCGCTTAAATCAGTCCGGCGTGCATTTTTATTGATTTCGATTGCTCTTGTGTCTGTGCAGCCATTAATATACGAAATGTTATTTTTATTTTTGGCGTTGAACCCTTGGACGAAATTTATGCAAAAGTAGCATTCCTTCGCAATAACGGGTTTTTTCCATGTGGTTGGTGTAGAGTACTTGCGGTACTTTTCGTTGTTTGAATTTTTTAGACGATACAACATAAGTCTGCAGGAATTGCAAATGACGTGAGGAACCCATTTTGTTTCTTAGTGCAGCAATTTGCGGTCAAAACACTTTTCGTAAAGACTTTTCACTTCCTCGTCGATTGATTTTCGCAAACTGCTCACTTCATATTTACTGCAAATGTAACAAAATGAATCTGAGCTATTCTTGCAGGCATGCGATTAAGAAATGCTCGCGGTTTTTTCCCTTGTAGCATGAGACTCTACGTTAACCAAGTGATCCATTGATGAAGAGCTACGGTTGCATGATGACGACGTCGGAGAGCCCGCTTTCCCACCCTGACCAGACGCCGATACTGGGGTTTTTCCCTGCATCGCGATACACTTTTTACCTGTGTCTTCCATGACGGCATGAACGCCGTTTACCCAGGGACTCATCCAATGTGGATCCGTTGCCCACCGTCACCACGTAAAAGTGCCCTGGTTACAGACACAAGCGAATAATGCTAGCAACAAGCGGTTACGAAACTCCAGACATTTACTGCTATTAATGTCAAAATATGAATGTACGCAAGAACAGGGTTGCGGGCGTAATCGGTTAGTTTAGGTCAGGTTTTTTTATGTTAGGATAGGTTAAACCTCTATGTAGGTTAAGCCGAAGCTGAATGAAACGGTATTGCAAACACAACGGGACAACACAATCAGCTTAATTGTGTTTCGTGAGGTTAGGTTAGGGTAGGTTAGGCTCGGTTAGACTTATCTCTAAGTTAGGCTCGAGTTGACCCATTCGATGTAGCACACATTTGCTACTGGGAAAATATGCTTCCAGATATCAGGCAAGGGTTGATCCTTCACAGTTGTCGACATGTTTTTCAAGTGAAAATTTGCATCACTGGCATTATTTTGAAATTTATTTGCCTCAGTGCATGAGTTTTCATCATTTTTTAAGGTTATGGCTCAACCATGACGTAATGGGTGATTTTTGATACCGAATTTGAATTCAGCGCCCCAAAATACATAGGAATACGTGTGTCTTGTTACCAGATCCGCAAACTTTTTTTGTGTGGCTGTGTAATTTAACGTTTTTTTAAAAGTAAAATTGCAAGAAATTTTAATGGAAACAATATTTTAATGACAACAATTTCTCTTAAAACTATTCTTGTTAATAATATAAACAAATGCAGTATTCAGGCATTTGTCGTCAGAAAAATTCGTTTTTTTCGAAGTCAATTTTTTTAAATTAGGAATCTCACGATAATTTCAGAAAAATGCATAATTTGTTAATAAATTAAATTTTCTTGTTATACAAATTTAATTGTAAAATGCATCATTCCGGCATTTGTTGAAGAAAAAAACTCGTTCTTTTTCAGTCAGTCCTTCAAATTTCAGAAGAAAATTTCTTTTTTTTTCATTTAGTACTTACAGTTGTTTAACAAAAACAGAAGAGTAATCAAGTAATTATGAATGTTACTGAAATTATCGTAAAGTTTCTAATTAAAAGGGCTGACAATGGAAATAAACGAGATTTTTCGTCGACAAATGCCCAAAAATGTACTTGTTTAATAAATTTGTTAGAAAGGTCCTAAAATTTATAAACTAATTATGAATGTTGCTAAAATTAACATGAAGTTCTTAATTAAAAGAACTGCCATAGAAAAAAAACTAATTTTTTGTCGATAAGTGCTCGAATAATGCATTTTTTCATTAAATTTGTTTCATAAAATCATAAAATTTATCAAAAAATTATGAATTTTCCGAAATTATCATGAGGTTCCTAATTTTAAAAACATGACATCAAAAAATCGGCGATTACAACAATTTTCCTATTACTGACGAGAACTAGGAACGTCAAATAGAAAAAAATTCTTTTTTTTTCTCATATTTATTCATTTATAAAATAATTTAAAAATTAAATTAAAAGTCAGTCTCGACAACTTTCTTTGAAATTTTATCAGCTTTGAAAAAAACATCCAAATTGGTCCACAGGTTCAGCCGAAATCGAATTTTGAACCAAAAAATGTACGTTTTCCCCACTGTGTGCCAGTCAGCAGATTCGCCATTAGATTAAAAGAGATAGAGTAATTTTCTTCCAATTTTCGGCTCTCTGTCTCTTTTACTCTTATGCTATTTCCTATTGACTGTTGAGCAGTACACATGCGTGTAAATACACCTTTAATCGACTTTTAACTGTCAAAATTTAAGTACGTTTTAACTAATCAGATTGTCGGATACATGAGAATTATTGCAGAAATTGCCGAATACGCATTAAGATTATCTTGAGTTTTGTCTTACTAAATCTAATCTTACACAAAATAAGATCATGCTTGAAATTTTAAACTCACCAGAGATCATCTTAAAGTAGATCTCTGAATACATCATGACTTAAAACCGATAAGGCGGTCTTAATGAAGGCAGACTTAAGCATTATCTTAAGTTCGGACTATGAATACGACCCTTAAGGCTAAAATGTGTACGAATTTTAGTGATTCCTATCTCCCCTAGGTGGCGTCTGTATTGATGCTTGGGAGAAGATCAGGAATATAGGAACATGGCGGACATTCAAATAACGAGTGAGCGATTATATTAATCACGTCTCCAAATTATATACATTTTCTGTTTTGAAAGAAATTTACATGATTTTTATTTTTAAATTGAAAAGAGACCGATCTCTTTATAGTGGTACTCAAGTGTTGGGCTCAATGTCTCTGCTTTGATATTTTTTTCATTTAGAATTATGGGAAGAATAATTTTCACAAGCAAACCATTTCATGTAATATCATGAAAACTCAATGAATTTTTGATCATGCGCTATTTCATGTTGTTTTTTTTATTGCATAAAATGGTTTGTATTATATATTATTTATATTATAATTTGCATGATATGTATGATGGTGCAGGGCGGAGGGGTTGCCGAAATAGAACTGTAGTTTCTTTTATCTCCGCTAGATAGCGCCACCCCGTTACTTTACTAAGTTCATATTCTTTAAAGTGGGACTGTACGCAGTGTGGACCCATCTCCCGCTCAACTGCTCCTCCTCGCTGGACAAGCGTCTTAATTGCTTCGTGAGAATGTAAGCCGCGCGCAGTGCTCCCACTTTTGGGAACTTTTTGAACTGCGCTTGCGTCGTGCCGGCATCCCGATTAGTTGCTGTTAGCGCGCGCATTTCAAATTATATAAATATGCACATTTATTATTTATGATAAAATATGATTGGAAAATGCATAGACAGTAATTTTTTAATCCTAAAATCGAATTTCGGAGTGACAGATGAAAAAATTATAATATTATAGCAAAACAATGCTATTAATTATGAGGTCAGAACCAATGAAATTCTTAATTTAATTTGAGTAATTTGAGTGATTTTATTTGAAGTCACATTGTCGGAAATAAATTTTAATTTGTTTAATGTTATTTAATGTTTAATTTGTTCACATGTACAGAAGGAAATGCTTTTTTTAAAGTTATATTTAGAGGTTGTGAAAGCCCTACAAAGTTTAACACAAATTTGTCATAAGAAGAAAAGAAGTTTTTGTTAGTTTTAAACAAATCGTCAATATTTTGTGAATTGGGTAATAACTCAACATTTCTTTTGATAATAAGCTATTCAAAAAAATTGAATAATAATTTTTTAAATATCACCTCCTTGCGTCAGTTTTAAAAGGACCTTGAAAACGCCCATAACTAACAGATTATATTTTGTTAGTTTCTGGCGATAATTATGATTGTTTTGCGGTTTTTTAATACAATTTGTTTCTTTTACGTAATATATCACGTTTTATTGACAAATAGTTATTTACAGAATTTTTTAAACGATTTATTATTATTTTTAATATTCATCTTTTAGAATAGAGCTAGAAAGTTGTTGTGGCATAAGGAGGGACGTTGGCTCTGGCCGCGGAAAGTGCTGCCGCCTCGGCCTGATGCGGCCGTCGCAATCGCGTTCGGCGATTAGTGCGTGACTACTGGTCATCCCTAGTCATCAAAGGGGTTGTTGACAGACTCAACCACGTACCGTACACGCAGCGGACGACGATCACCGGAAAGTGAGCAGGAATTGGCACCGTAGAGGCTATCCTCTCTCACCAACAAACCTTGCTCATCGAATCTATTCTACTCTTGGGAATTGGCACGGTAGAGGTTTTAAATGTGGCCCAAACGAACCCGTCCTAACACACGACGCAGCTATGGTACTGTCAGGGAGAACCCTGGCACCATTATTCCTACGCCAAATCTAGTTTACACTGATCACTAAGACGAGGAGATGTCGCCGCAAGGATACATTTCAATGAGGAAGAAAACACAGAAACGTATGAAAACTACGAGGCAGAAGGTTAAGACACAATCACGATTAAGTCACTGGTTTCACAATGGAGGCTGATCCAATGTCGACACAAGGGAAGGTGTAACGACGCTAACTGAGAAAACTGGGATTGTCTGTGGACTATTTTAATGGTAGTTCGGAGCTGGAGGCAGAGCGGATCTGTCTACGTAAAAAATTCGTACAACGACTGATCTTATTAACTCTATTCTCTCTCCCGGGGTTCGTTTAGGTTTCTCACCAAGTGCACCCGGGTGCACCAGGACTCGTTCAGCGAAGCTGGGTCAGTGGGCATATCGACCCTGGTGAACTGTTCAGAAATCACGAGATTGAAGGGTGCGGGTCACTCGATGGGTGACTATTTCATCCGACAAAAAATGATAGATGGAACTGAGTGAACACTGAAATTGGCGGGAGGAATTAGCGGCAATTTGGAAAGTTAGCGCACATACAGATTATAACTCGTGAAAACCTCATTATAAAGAGAAAAATGAACAGTATAAAAAAAGTTATGGAATTCGCAGCCGGAAAACATATAGTCATTTTGGGAGAGCACTAAAATGCGATTGTAAACAAAGAAACAGAAAACATCTTAGTGTATATCACGGAACGTAGGGTAGGGTGGGGCGAGATGAGCATAGCTATCCTTGTCACGTCAGTATTTAAAATATGCTAATTCCTTGCTTGAACGGAAAGCATTATACATACTCTTCTCTAAAATTTAACGGAAAATTTAAAGTATTTAACTTTAAAATGATGTAATCGTTAATCCTAACCTCCACCGTAATTAACACTACAATGAGTAAATAGAAAAACGAATTAAATCTACATAGCTTTTGATAATTATATTACAGAAATAAATATAGTAATGCACAATGCACAATCTCATAATATAAAACATTGCATCCTAACCTACTAACTGCTACATTAAGAGGTTAGGTTAATGCACAGGATGAGGTAACTCATTCCGCCCAAAACAGTGGC
This sequence comes from Belonocnema kinseyi, assembly GCF_010883055.1. NCBI lineage: Eukaryota > Metazoa > Arthropoda > Insecta > Hymenoptera > Cynipidae > Belonocnema > Belonocnema kinseyi. The sequence continues at coordinate 83,620,345 of NC_046661.1, read as the reverse complement.
TTATTCCGCCCCATATGACATTTTCAGTCAAACAAAAATGTCACCTATTTCGGTTTTACAATTATATATAAATCTGTTAAAAACTTAGGGCCTAATAAATAAGCTATCTAAATAACTACTGGAAAATATCAAATATGTGATTTTTCTAGATTCTTTAATCTTCTTAACAAATGAAAAATAGAAGAATACAGATCTTAGAATTTTTTCTTTCGTTTTTTCCACATTTATTCAACCTTAAGCGAAATAATTTCAAAAAAGAAGTTTGATAATGTTTTGCTGACATTAACACAAAAAATATTTACAAAATAAACGATAACCTACGAGAAAATTAAGTGACACATTTATCCCCTATGCTCATCTCGCCCCACCCTACTCTAAGTTGATGTGAAGACCATTACTATATTATCGACAGCAGTTGTTTTCGAGCCGGAATATACGTCTTTCGGCGGACGTCTTAAGGACGTTCTGAGGACCTTTTGAAGATATGAAAAGATTCAAAGGATGTCTTAAAAACATCAAATCATATAACACAGAGTTACATTCTAAGGACGTCCCGTTTCCCACTGGGTGCATTCAATTATTGTAATAGGCGTTTCTCTCGGGCATCGGACTTTCATGGAACATTCCATTAACATGCCAGCACTTTCCACCTTATTATCACTACCCGCATCATCACTTTCCAACATAGTTGCAAACATAATCGTGTGCAACTCTTTCTCTGTGTGCTGGCTCCTCATTGTATGCTGTTAAATATAAACATAACCTGGCAATCTTTGTATTCGCGGCATGATTCGCGTAAATCCTTTCACACGCAACCGTTCAAAGAACACCACACTTCGCAGTTCACTTTCGTAAACCACGCCCCTTTTCCAGGTTCACTCCACGAGTACACTTGGTGAGAAACCTGAACGAACCCCCGGTGATCGAGCGTAAAGCTGGCCGAGAGCAGTGGGAGCAGCAGCGGGCCCGCTGATTGGCTGCGAGACCGACAACGGAGTCGCAGGCAGCAGTGGGGGAGCGCTGCCTCGAACGCGCTGCCTCGGTCTTCACGCATCGACACTAAAAATTCCTAAAATTAATAAATTTTAAATCGTAATTAAAAATAGAAAGAATTAATTTAAAAGTCTCAAATTTTAGTGCTCATCTATGTTCTATCGTAGCTTCATTATTCACGAAGAATAATTGAGCTACGTCGAATAGAACACCTGTTGGAGTTTTCACGTGATTAATTGTTTATTTAATAATTTTTACAAGAAAATTCAGTTGAAATGAAACTCCAATGGCCCCTCTACCCCGACTTAGTTTATTTTCAAATTCCTTAACATCTAAGGTTAATTTAATCAAAAAATTGCCTTAAAACTCTATGGCTAATGTTAAATAGAACTACGGCCTTATATTTCATTCTTACAGCTATTTTAAACCTAACTAGACCACGCTACCCAGGGGAGGGGGCATGATTAATTTCAATCTATGGTTATTACCCTTTTTATATATCCCTTAATTATATTTCGTATCGAAGGAGGAAGGAAGGCCGTAATCACTCGTCGTCTCTAAATTAACAAACGACGACCCCGAACTACAGGCTGGGTAGTTTTATTTCATTTATTTATATTTAATCTACTGTTTTTAAATTTTTTTACTGCCGTGCATTTCGAGGTGTTGCTTGAGCTCCTCGGCTCCGCCAGTGCGCTAGAGAAAGAAAAGAAGTGAGGAGAGAGCGAGAAGGAAGATAGAAAGGAAAGGAGAGAAGGGTCGCAATGTTTTCGCGCGGAATGAACACAAGACGGCAGGCTTGTGATTTCCGAAACCGGGGACCTTTCGGGCCATTCAAGCTACGCAGGCACGCGGTAGATGTGCCAGAACAATGCTAATGAGTTAATGGAAGGTAGGCAAACTCGTGGTCTGAATCTCAAGAATCCTCAGTTTATCACGTAAGACCTTCACTCAGAATTGCCTCTTGGAAAATTCTGAGTGAAGTCGTGTGAACAGATTGCTGGATTCTTGAGGTTCCCATTCTGTCTTTTAACATACAGCAATAATAAGTGACAAACACTAAGAAAGTTGGGTCTGGTCCTTCATTTTAATTATTTTGAAAATAGCAAAAAAAAATTATTTGCAAAAAAAAACTTTCTTCATTATTATAAAAATGTAGGACCAGGCCCACCTTTCTTAATGCTTCTTATTTATTATCCCAAATATTTAACTCGATGTGGCGCTTCATGTGAAAATAATTTGGGAAATAAAAAAAGGGTCGGTAAGGTAGGAATCTGGTCACGTGACCCACTTATCACATGGCCTTAAAACATCAGATTCTTTTCAATCAAAGATTTTTAAGGAGAGATGTAAAACATGAAAACATACTTTCAATTTTGATTCATCAGCAACCTAATGTTCAAGAGAAAAATTGAAATTTAGATAGGATCTTTGAAGAAGTGGGGAAGGATCCTTGGTTTGTAAATTTGACAGATATTTAAATTCCTTATTTAGTTACAGATATACTCAGATTAGGTCAAGGTTTAAGTAACCGTGTCATAAGAAGTAAGTCGAAACAAATGAGGGATATAATAAAAGATGTTGAACCAAATATACACAAAATTTCTACTTTGAATCAGCAGGATTTCCGAAATAAGGTGTTACACTTGTCAAGGAGCTTTGTTAATAAAAATTGTTTGCATGTTAGTAATATTGATTGTAAAATTTCTAAAGGTTTCAGGATGGTGAAAGAATTTCTTAGAAACAACCCTGATATAGTTTGCATGAGTGCTGATAAAGGCAGTATTACTGTTTATACGAAAAAATCAGATTATATTAGGGATATGGAGAATGTTCTTTTTAATCATGATAATTTTGAATTATTACATGAAGATCCGCTAGGAAAAATAAGAAGAGGTACTTTCAAGGTGCTTGACAATTGGAGAAAGGAAGGACTTCTGAAAAAAGATATGTATTTGAACAAGCAATTTTAATTAGATAAGATAATATTAAAACTCGTACTCGTATTAAAACTTCTAACAGTTTCCATAAAAAAATTCAATTTACTCATGAAATAAAGCAGGATAATAGAATCAGTTTTTTTGACATAGAAGTGATTAGGCGTCGGGATGGTAATATTATTACCAATTGGTATAGGAAAAGTACATATTCAGGTCGAATTTTACATTTCTTTTCTGCTCATCCTTTTCGAAACAAAATTTTAGTAATCAAATACTTAGTTGACAGAGCTCCAGGTTTTTCCATTTTTCATTTCACACAGGAATGTTGAATTACCCACAAAAGTTAATTGAAAAACAAATTGCAATTAGATTTCAACAAATAAAAAAGAGACTAATATTTTGCCCGCTGATAATCAGAAAGAGTTTAAGGAATATAGTTCATTTCACACTTTTGTTCTTTTAATTTTGGTCAAATTTTTTAAGCTATTGAACTTACATTCAAAAAGTTTAAAATTCGTACAATTTTCCGTATACCATTTAAAATGGACTCAGTGATAAATTTTTGCAAAAATCATTCAGGAAATTTTGAAAAGTGTAGTGTTGTCTACTACATAGAGGAACACAAAAGTGATGTTCGTTTAGGATACTTTTATGAGAGTGTTTCTGCCAGATGAGTTTGACTAGGATAATGTTAAAATTTTTCATAGTGAAAGTAATGAGAGAAAGAGAGAATTCATGGAAATGTTTTACAGTAGAAAAAAAAGTTATCTATTAATTTAAAACCCGATCTGGATAAATTAAACAAGAGTTATCTATTTCTGATGACATTTTTCTTGCCTTGATAGGGGTACTGTATGCCTACCGAAACGTTGGTAAAATTATTTTTATTTTTTCGTTGTTATTTTAGATATTCCTTTATTGTAATTTGAAAACAATAAAAATAATTCAGGAAAAAGAAAGAAACAAAGAAGGAAGGGGATGTGGGTGGTTGCCTTCTCATTTTTCTTGCCTCTTTTTTATTTTTGTCCGAATTTTTTATTATTTTTTGATATTACAATAAGCGCATTTTTTGTTTGTTTGTCATGATCCAAATTTGGTCCTTGGATTCTTGTTTTTTCATTATTGAACGTTAAATAGGATTTTTAATTTGGATTTTAATCTAATTTAGATTTCTTAAACTTCAAATTTATATTTTGTATAAATGTAACTCTTACTCTGTAGTTAAATGTTGACTAACCTTTTCCGTTATCAATGTTGACAAGAATTTGTTCTTTTGACATTTTCCGTTATCAATGTTGACAAGAATTTGTTCTTTTGACATTTGTGATGAAATATTTTTTCATAATATTGGTTTATAATGAAACAAATTATTTATTTAAAGATTTTTTTTCCTGATAATTCTTATTGTGAAGAACACAAATACCAAAAGTTTTTTACTTTTTAAATCATTGAGTAATTTTTAAGTTATATAAGAAAGAGACTTTATAAGAATATGATTGTACTTATACAATTGTAACTAACTTATAGACCGGATTTTTTTCAAATTTTTAAGTTAAAAAAATATTCACTCTTTTCATTTCTTTATAAAATATTAAGTTATTTTTGAATTCATTTATCAACATTTTTTATCAATTATTTAGCTTTTAGGTTTTCGGACGGTTGTCCGTCCGTCGGTCATACTTTTTACCAAGAATGGAACGTTAGGGAAGGGGAATGTAAAGCGAGTAGGGGTGCAAAAAAATAAGAAAAATTTCTGTAAGCAATATGTTAAAAAGTAATAAGTGTCTTAATAGGCTATCAAATAATTGGTTGGGAGGAATATAAAAACCAGGAATATTGTTTTAATATTAGTTTTGCTTTGACCCGAAATTTAATAAAGTTTTTGACGCTGTTTTAGAAATTAATCTAGTACCAATTTTTTATAATAAAATTTCGGAACATTTTTCCAATTTTCATGAAATATTGCGCAAAATTTTTGCGCAAGTTTCCTTAACTTTTAAGCTAAATTTTTTCTGGGAAAATTACCCAAATTTGGTACCATGATTTCGTGGAAAATTTACCAACAAATTTTTCACATTTCATTTCTTGGTAGTTTTGTTTTGATATTAAACCTCGATCCCGCAAAATAAAATTTTCGATATTGGAAAATTTTCAAAAAAGAAAATATTTCAAAAGAAAATTCCCGAAATTCGAAAATTGCTGACAATTTAACATTTATGAATTGTAAAGTTTTCGAAAATTAAAATTCCGTGCAGTGTATGATATCATTGGAATTTTTTAATTTCCAAATTAAAATTATCAACATAATAAAATATCCAAAACTATACAATTACAGACCCAAGGAAATTTTCGAATTTAAACAAGTAAGATACTGCTTAACCCTTATGAAATAATAAATAAAGTAACTTAATTTCATGAACACATTTTTTAGTTTATTATTAAATTATTATTAAAATAATTTCCTACCTCTTCAGATTCGGGAATTTTATGATATGGAAATATTTCTGCGTCAAAACTTTTATAGTGTCGCATTTTTCATATTGTCAGTAATTTTATAATTTCGAGAATTTTTTATTTCGAATATTTTCTTTTTCAAGAATTCTATAGTGTTGGGAATTTTATTTTTCTGAGTTTTTTCAGCCATCCCTCTTACAGTGTAAAATTCCGGATAATTAAAATAATATATTTTTTATCACCCTACATTAAAATAATTAAAGTGATTTTACTCACCAATATAATTTAGGAAAACGAGAAATATAAGTAACAAAGTTGCGATAAAGAATTTCATTTTCTCTCATAAAAAGATACTGATCATCAAACTAAATTTCGTCAGCATTTATATACTGACACAATTGAAACGACAGTCTTATCAAAAATTTATTGCTCTTATTATAAAATGAATCAAAACAGCTTTCTTCGATTTATTGTAATATCTAATAAATTGATCGTCATTTACGGAGTCTATTCATTTTTTAGGAAAATTTTCCTTAATTTGCAATAACAATTGCCAATTACGCAGAAAAGTATAAATGAATTTTTAATTTTTAATTTATTAGTTATTGCACAATTTCTCTATCATTTAAGGCTGTAGCAGCCACTAGGATAAAAATGTGGCACCTTGTAACTTAGTGTGAAATTTGTATTGTTTTCAAGAAATTGTCGGGTGTTTCAAGGCTGTGTAATTAATTAATCATCATTCCAACGTGTCGCATTAATATCAAAAGCCTGCAATATTTTACATCTGAAACTACTCACATTTCTTATATAGAAATCCCGTTCCAAAAAAATGCGCATAGAAGCCAATAAAAAATTTTTTTTTAATTATATTGTTATCAACATTGAAAAATAACCATTAAACAGTTTAAATGATTTTTTAGTAGTTTTTCCTTGTTAAAGCGTGCTAAGCGTTCGAGTATTTATTTTTTGTACTGTAAATGCTTGTATGAAACTTGATCAAAAACATTTCTTTTAGGTACTACTATTTAAAGCATCCTCATATTTTAAATTTTCTAACTAAAAAGTATATTCATTAATTAATTATATTAATTTGAAAAAGATTTGTACCTATTATTTCTAATTTAATATTATATTTATAATGATTAAAGTGATACTTAATAATAACAATTATTTAATTAAATAATTATATTTAATTTCCAATAGTTTAAATATTTTAATTATTGAACAAAATTTATTTGTAATTGAAAAAACAAAATAAAATTGTACAAATTTTATTTTTTATTTAAAATAAAATCTTAGGCTAGTAAACTATTACCACATAATCTAAAGATAATTATACTGGTCTAGACAGAGGGAGCTTTTTCCGAAAAATGTTCTGAATTTTTTTTTGTAATATAAAATGAAGTGTGTTTTTGCACCAAATCACGGTAACACCGGCAGCCCCGCAACGCATAAGTCAGAGTGTTGACGGTTTCAAGCGCAAAAACACTTTCTCAATCGAAAAAATATATATAACGAAATCATTTTTCGAAAGAAATTCGCTGTCTAACTCGGTTTAATTGTCTTTGAATTATGTGGTAAGAATGTTACGTAAAAAAATTCATCTTTTTAGACGTATTGCGAATGAAGCAAAACTGAGACTCTTTAGGAATTGTGTTATAATAAAAAACTGCAATCCTTTCTTCATACATTCTTCCCAATCTCATTTCATATCTCATTTTTTCATGTGAATTTCGATAAATGAATTAAAAGCGGTTTCTGTCCAAAAATGGTTCAAAGAATTTTGTGGACATTGTTAAGCCTTCAAATTACTCCAAAAACTTTTCCCCTTATGTCGCGTCGTTTATTGGATCAACATTTGAATTTTTGACTTTTTTCATAGTATCTTCGATGAATAGAACTGAACAAGGGAATTTTGTTAATTGACAATTTTATTCTTCGGCAGTTTTTCAATTCAGGAACCTTGTTAGTGGGTTATTTTATTATTCGGGAATTTTTCCAATTCCCGAATTTTATTATTCAACATTTTTTCCAATTCGCAAATTTTTTTATTCTAGAATATTCTAAATCAGGGTATTTCAAATTCAGGAACTTTTTTTATATACGAGTTTTTCAATTCGGGAACTTTGTTATTCGGCAGCTGGTTTGCTTCAAAAAACGAAGACTTTTTTTGGAAAGGTATCCATAAATTGCCTGAGAGGTGGACAAAATGTGTAGCCAGCGAGGGCGCATACTTTGAATAAAATATTTGTTATCATTCTCTTGAAATAAATGTGTTTTTTTCTTGAAAAAATACCGGTTTCATATGTATACACCTGGTAGCAATATGAATAAAAAGGGAGCAAAGGTAAAAAGTGTAGGTAAGGGGGATTGGCCAGGACAAGGAAAGAACAGTTTAGAAATAAGGTCAGAAATATCAAAATCGGAGAGGGAAATGTGGACAAGATGATGGAAAAAATGATAGGAAATGTAAAAAAAAGGATTAGAGTGCACAAACAAAAATGAAGTTTGTAAAGGTAGAATATAAGTGAATGGGATATGGAATTAAAAAGAGAAAAATATGGAGATCAGTAAGGAATTAAGAAAATGCAGAAAGGAAAAAAGTGATGGCGATGAATATAGAAAAAAAGGAGTACACTAAGTTGAGCGATCAAAAGAAAGAGGAAGAGAGTAAAATTTTTGAGGAAGAGGCGGAGAAGGTTAGGACAGAAAAAGAGATTTGAAAGGTAGTAAATAGAGGGAAAAAGAAGAAAAAGAGTAAACCAAGATATTGAAATAGTAGAATGGAAAAAATATTTTTTGGATTTGGTAGAAGCATAAGAGAGAAAATTTAGAGGGAGGAAAATATGGTAGAAGAAGAGATTAGGAAGAGGAATAAACAAGGGAAGAAATCGTGAAGGTGTTAGAAATAATGGAAGATTGATAGGCACCTAGTATAGATGAGATTCTAAATGAAGTATGGAAGTATGGAGAGACGGAACTAAAAGAATAGGCATGGATAATGTGTAGTAGAGTATGGAGAGACGAGGGATAGCCAAAGTTGTGGGAAGAAGGAGTTGTGATGCGAATTGTGAAGAACGGCAAAGGAGAGGAGGTTAACGACGCTACACGTGTTACTTTGATGCTAAAACTACATAAAGTATATATAACTGTTTTGTCAGAGTGATTAAAGGAAGAAGTTGAAGAAAAAAAGATAGAAAGAATGGAAGGGGAGGTGCAAAGAAATAAATTTAGAAGAGCCAAAAGAGTTTAAATATTTGAGATATGTCTTTCAAACGAATGAAGATCATAAAGCTCACATAAGAGACAGGGTAAAAATCAGGGGTAATAAAACAGATATGGGGAATAGGAAAAGGAAGGTTATCAAAAAATTGGAGAAGGAGAACGTGGTCATTTGAAACGCTGTTATGCCCAGTCTTAGTTTGTGAAGCAGAGATGTGGGCATGGAAAGAAAGGAAAGATATAAGTGTTTACATGAAAGGTATATAAGGTGGGCACTAAGGGTAGACAGGAGGACGCCAGGATATATGGTGATAGAAGAAGCGCAAAGGGATCAATTAAGTTCTAGGGCGGGAAATAGGACATGAAAGTTTGAAACGAAGCTGAAGAAAGGAAAGGAAAAGGAGTGAGTGAGAAATTGTTTGATAGTAATAGAAGAGACAGAGGAAGTTCTTTAGTACTGGAGGCATAGAAGACGAGACTGGCAGAAACTATGCAGAATTTTAAAAAAAAGAGAGGGAAAGATGGGGAATGATTAAGGAATCAAACTACAATAAATGGTATAAGATGAAAAAAAGGAAGGGGTACCAAAGTATTTAAAAATGAAAGGGGACCGAAATAGCAACATTTAGATTAGGAAACGAGGTAAGGGAGAGGCTGTACTGGGAAAAGGAAGAGAACAGAAAGTGTAGAATATTTAAATGGAAGGATGAAACATGGGAGCATTAATGGAAAGGATGTACGAGATCAATGGCAGATAAAGGAAGATGTCAAGAAAATCTGGTAAAGATTCTATGGGAGGATGGGTTAGGTGAAGAATGGATAAAATAGTTGTAGGGGGCTACAGGAGCGAACGAAAGAATGCATGTGAAATAATGGCAAATTGGCGGTACAAGAAAAGTGAAAGAAAAAGAAAACCGAAGTCGCTTAGATTAGAGGCGTAAAGATTTGAAGTAATGGTTACGTAATAGCATAATTAGACTAACATGCGTTTGCATTCTTATGCTCTCTCTTTCTCTATCTCTCTCCTCTCTCTCTCTCTCTTGCACTCTTTCTTTAGATCGTTCGCTCATTCGTCCGGTAACTCGTCCTAAATTACGCCATCACAGAAAATAGAATGAAGGATCTAGATATAAGATTTTATGTAAAGAGTTGTAAACAATGGTAAATTGTAAGAATAAGATTTTATAAAAATATTTAGGCTGAAAGTTTATAAGGAATGGAAGTCATGTAAATCCTTCAAGGACACGTTATGAATAAAAAAATTAAATTGAATCACAATGACTTTTTACTTGCAAAAGTCACTTTATATTACTGTATTTATTCACTTTTTTTGAAAATTTGTTCTTTTTAATTAGTTTTAAATTCATTTTCTTAAATTAAAATTAAATTTGTCCGCGTTTGGTTAACAAATTATCGTTTTTACTTGGAAATTTAAGCGTCTAGTTAAAAATTCACGTTTTTTGTTGAATATTCGTTCTTTTCGGTAGAAAATAAATCTACTTAGTTAAAAAAAACTAATTTATCTGATATTAAATACCCAAATAATGCATTTATTTATTAAATTTGTTTTAAAAAATCATGAAATTAATCAATATGTTATGAATTTTGCTAAAATCACAATGCAGTTTCTAATTTAAAAAGTTGAAATTTAAAAAAAAAACTACTTTTTCTGTCAGGAAATGTCTGATTATTGTATTTTTTCAACAAATGTCCTAATGTGATCGTTGGATCCTTGTTTTTATTATCAGGAATTCTGTGCATAAAGAATTTCCATTGTCTTCTTGCAGAAATAATTACTCATCGTAGACAGGAAATTAGCGAAGATGGTAAAAGAAATGGTATTCATGGCGAAGTGCATGATAATTTTTATCATAAAAGATTAATTGCGACTGCAAAGTTACATCATCCAGTACAAACATTATTAATAATCATGTTGACAAAATTCATGCGAAAAAGAAACATCCTCAGAAGCAACAACTAGTTCTCCTGCCTAGAAATCATCCACAATCATTTTTAAGGAAATTTTTAAAAACAGCAAACGCTTGAATCTCAATATGATACCCCATCGTATCGTGAATAGACAAGATGGCACTAAATTGAGTGTACTAATTTTAAAATTATTAAATATTTGATATATTGTGTAATATTCTCTTAAATAGAACCTTATTTATATTTACAATCGTATTATTTTTATTGTAATATTAATTTTTGGAAATTGCATCAGTGAATCAGTGAAGGTAGCTGCAATTTTCAAAAATTATTGTTTTTTACTTGGGCTCTATTTACGAAAAACCTGTGACAAGTGTCGAATGAAACTCGAGAATCTTTAAAATTATGCTCACGCGACTTCGATTTGAATTTCGACCCTCAGGCTTTTCCTTTGTTACATCAATATAATTTTGTATTGAATTTAATTTTAATTTAATCTAATTTGATCGAATTTAATTCTCAATTAAATAAATAAATTTTCTAGAAGATATAAAATCAGAATTATTATATATGTAATATTTTAATGCACATATTAAAACCGTTTATTTTTTTCAACTATTAAGAAATTTGTAATATTCTTTTAAATCCATTTATTTTTTATTTAAAGTACCAATATCCAGTATAAATCGTGAAAAAAATAAAATAAAAAATGTGAATTTCATAACTGAATGCTAATTAAAAATACAAATTTTTGAGGAAACACTAACATAACATAAAAAAATGGTTCCGAATTGTAAATCTTCTTTGAAATTTAATGATTTTTGTTCAATATAAGCGATATCTGGTATAAAACTCCTACATGACCTAAAATTGTTAAAAAATGGTGAAGGTTCTATAAAATATATAAAATTATGTATAAAAACATTAAGATATAAAAAATTGCTAAAATATTCTAAATAAATTTTAAATTATAATGATGTTTGTTTGAAAACATCAATTTTTGATTAAAAATAATAATTCAACCACAAATTTTTCAAAACTTTTACATCTGAAAAAATACTGGCTCATGACCACTAGTGTTACAATAGTAACAAAGGGGGAGGGTCGGTAAGGCCGGTTTTTGGCCTAATTTATTTTTGGACCAAAAAATCTGAAAAAATCATGGTAGTATCTTATAAGTATCCCGA
>NC_046661.1:83594549-83608517 GCF_010883055.1 Belonocnema kinseyi | reverse complement strand
ATCGACTCGGGATACTTATAAGATACTACCATGATTTTTTCAGATTTTTTGGTCCAAAAATAAATTAGGCTAAAAACCGGCCTTACCGACCCTCCCCCTTTACTACCACCAACTTTTGCAGCTTTGAGGTACGTGAATTTGGAGTTTGTAGGTTTAAAATGTGTGTATATAGGGCTTGTGGGTTAGGGGTTTGACGTTTGCATTTTTTAGTTTTGGGGTTTGTGGGTTTGGGACTTGTGGGTTTAGGGTTTGAAGCTTTAGGATTTGTGGGTTTGGGATTTGTGGATTCGAAGTTTGTCGGTTTGTATGTTTGTGGTTTATAGATTTGGGCTTTGTGGGTTGAGGGTTTGTCGGTTTGTGGTTTGTGGAATTGGAGTTTGTGGATCTGGCTTTGGAGTTTGTGAATATGGGTTTGAAGTTTGTGGTTGTGGGACTAGTGGGTTTGGGGTTTAAGGGCTTAGGATTTGTGGGTTTGGAGTTTGTAGGTTTGAGGTTTGTTCGTTTGTAGTTTATAGGTTTGGGTTTTTTGGTTTAGGGGTATAAGCTTTGTTGTTTTCTGAAGGTAAAAGCTCAACGGATCTGATTTCAGCACCCCAAAATTCGTATAGGAGATTTCAGTTTGTTTCCCGTAAATTTTTGTTTTAAACTGTAGTCCTGTGTTATTTATACAAAAATTTTAAGTACCTATTTCCGCTAATTTTTTGTATTTGTTCTAACTCTTCACGTTGAATAAATTATCTTTTTTTTAGTCTGCAGAATAAAATGACTTGAAATTGCCCGCTTTTATTTTTTCGTGTATTTTTTTAATACTTTTAAATGTTCCCTTAAAAAATTAAAAACATTGGGCATTTGCATAATTCAAAGAATTAGCCCTATCAAGCTGTTTTTTCTTAAGTTTGCAAGACAAAATTATGTTTTTATTTTTGAATTAATGAATTTTATTCAGCTAAAAAAGAAAAAACGTTTTCTGAAGCAGATGAGAATTTAAAAAAATTATTTAAAAATTGAGTTAATTTTTAAACTTATTAATTCGTTGCAATATGATTTTAAGAATCATCTAACTCGCTTAACGACCTTGAAAAACATTTCAAAAACTAAATTTTATTTAAACTTATTATTAGCACTCATTCATTTTAGAAAACTTTTTCCCGTTACACTATATATTATTCCTCATTAAAAGAAGTAAAACGTAATATTTTTCCTGAAATATTAAGAAAACATTATATTAAAAAATTATTTTCTCAAATTAAGCAAACGTCCTTTACTTAAATCTGTTTTCAAGATGACTCTCTAAAGAATCAATGCAAATTATATAAAAACTTTCATCTGACTTGACAGTAAACATTGAAATTCGAAAAAAAATCGAAAAGCGATACGACAGCTTTTATTTGTATATGTTGAACAAGTTCTGTAAGCATGAACAAATCCGCGAGATGAATGCTTCTCAAAAATCTTTCAATTTGAACCCCCGAGAAACAGAAAGCGAGGGGGGCGTTAATTTTAGAATCAAAATAAAACCTTGGAAAGGCTGCAGTGGGGCTATGCCGTAACAGTATAAGTGAGATTGTTTCCTTCCCGTCTGAAAATCATTTTTCATTAGAAGGTTACAAGGACGGTGCAGTTATCTTTTGAATGAAAATAAAACTCTAAAATGACTGTAGTGCGATTTTAGCCTGGCAGCAAATGTTAGAATGTTGTTTACTTATGTGAGAAACTAATTAAAAGCAAACAAAAGCTTTATTTAGATTTTAAACTTGAAATAAAAACCCAGGAATAAGTGGAACAGGCCTATATCCTAGCAGTCTAAAACGAGAAATGGTGACGTCTAGCGACATTGCCGGTGACGTATAATAAAGGGGAGAGGCTCTTTAACAAGCTGTAGGTAGGAATAAACACTTCCTTAAAACGGACGAAGCCTCCGGCCAGCGAAGGTAAACCTTTTATAAACCATTTTTGGACGAAAAATTCTGATATTCAGTAGCGTTGCCCATTCTTGTATCAATCATCTGCAATCAGCAGATCCTGAACTTGTGCATTCATGGGACGAGGGAACCTCACCTTAAGGGTTCTAAAGTGTTTTATGCAGAGATCAGTCATTATCAACAACTTGTGACACAAATTTTGATTGGTTGCAATCCGATTCATGTTACGGGTATTCAATTCCCTTATCCTCTTGAAAATCTTGATTTTGTGGCTGTCGCAAGCATATAGAACCAACTATATAAGCTGACGTGAAATTTTGCAGTTTGCTGGCAATATTCTCCAAATTTAATATCTATTCTCTTTCCTGATGTCCCATGTTGTAGAACATCCACAATCAGGCCATTTTCTCCCACAATTCTTTTTGAATTATCTTCTTCACATCGCTCATTTTCTGTTTTTCATTGACTAACTTCGCTGCCCATTTGCAAAATTCTATACAATACGCAATGTGAAGGATAAATTCCATGAAGCATATTCCAGCATGTAATGTGGAGAGACCGAAAGAGAAGTTTTTGATCTTCAGAGAGAAGATTTTGATTTTTTCCAAACTGTTCATCATGGAGGGCTTTTCGGAGCAAATATAACAACGATGATGATAGAGTTTCAGTAAGCGCTTGTTAAACCTTTCCGTCAAACATGGACATTATCATTTTATTATCCTACTTCTGAATATGCTAGTTCTTCAGGCAATTCATCGTGTTCATCATCATAATTTGACAAAAGTTTACTTATGTCATTAGCGATTTTAGTTTTACCAGAAGATCGCAAAATACTCAAGAATGCACTCTGTATTTCAGATTCAGAATAATATTCCCAAATTTTGAGCAGTTTTCGTCTCTCAGTTGATTTTGAGCTATTCTCGAAATCATTTTAGGCTCTTCTTCCAGGACAAACTCTAACGAATTGAACAGAGAAATATGAAAACAATCATTCTGCATTTTTGACCCTAAATGTTATGTTATAAAAAGCTTTTTTTAACCTTTGTATAAGTGTAGACATGAAATAAGATAACTTATCTGCGATTGCTTTCAAATATTCGTCTTTGATATTGTAATTGGTTTTGATATAGCTCAGAAGTTTTCCTCTATCTTTGCTCGCTAATTGTGATCAGAAAGTCACAAAGAACTTGATTCGGAACTTTAAATGCATTTATTGTTAGAACAATAAATTTTATCGAAAATAAGGTTTTCGATTCAAACTTATGAAGGAATGATTTGAAACTTACAACTGATAAAACTTCATAGTACCACAAAAAGAACACGAAAACAAATTATTCACAAATCTTCATTTTATGAGAAATAATCCTCACTATTTGGACTCAAGAGTCATAAATAGTGAAAATCGGGAAAACTTAAAAATCCAATGGATACGTGCGTAAATTTTTCAATATCCTTTCAAAAAAATAGCGTAGTAATTGAACGTTGAGTGACGAGAAAAATGTGAGAACCGGGACAAGTGAAAAACGAAACAACTGAAAATCAAGAGATACACGCGATTTTCAGTTGTTTCATTTTTTACTTGTTCCTGTTCTCACATTTTTCTCGTCACTCAACGTTAAATTGCAACGCTGTTTTTTGGACGGACATTGAATGTCATGGAATTTTCATTTTTGAAGGCACACCTAATAATTACGCAGAAGAAATGCATTTTATATATACAGGGACGCTTATTTATTAAATTTATTTATAATTATTATTTATTTCAAATGACCGCCAACTCGAATCAATCCGTTCTCGTCAAAAAATGCATGCAATGACAAAAGACGACTTTTCGAACTCAATGACTTCAATCTTTGGATTTCCTCTGAGAACTGTTCCATTTGAGTGGACTTAACGAGGCTATTTAATGCTTGATTCAGTGCCATTGCAGATAGTTCTTCCGTAAATCGAGGTTTTCTTCCTATTTTGGCTCGTAGATTATTTATGAAAGGCCAAACATTCGCTGTAGCCATTTTATATTTATTTAAAGTTGAATAACGTGCAAATTTATCGTCATAAATTACCTCTGTTGCTAGGGTAATCAACCTAATTTTTCTTTTTTCTGGAATGTCGAAGTTATACTGCGATGTTCTTCTAGGCCAATCCTTTTCTTTCAGCTGTAACCATGAAGGTCCTTGCTACTATAATTTATGTTCTTTCAATTGACGAGGATCTATCCTTCTTGATATGATGTCAGCAGAATTATTTTCTGATTTAACATAATTCCAGCTATCTTTATTTGTGAGTCCTTGTATTTCCGTCACCCTATTGCCGACGTACGTTTTCCAGTGCAACGGTTCTCCTTTGATTTAAGATAACGCAATGATTAAATATGACCAAAAATAATCCACATCAATTTTAATTTTAAGCGAGTTCTTAACCTTTTTGTGCAGCCTGGCGAGTAGAACTGCTCCTTGCAATTAGAGTCTAGGCAACGAAGTAAATTTGATAGGAGTCACTCGCGATTTCGCGTCGATAAGCCTTATCATGGATCTTCCTGAATTATCAATTGACTTTCCGTATAAACAGGTTCCGTATTCTTCTTCCGACGCGTCACAAAACCCATGAATTTCGACGCGAACTGGATAAAGACATACTATTTGTCTCCATATCTTAATTTCAATGATGTCGACGACATAAAGATCGTGTTTTATAACTTTACTCGCTTAATGATACTCATCTTCGTTCTCCAAAGCCAACTGATAAAGACAACGGGTTGCTTTTGATATTCTGATATTTTTACATGATGTTACATTTTTTCTATGTCACCAGTTATGACCAGTGAGTGCTGTCTAAATCGAATTCTAACGTCAACTAAGTCCCTTTGGATTACGGGCCATATCATTAACAAGTCGTTTAGTGATTTTTCCCATGATGTCTTGCACGACGCATCAAGGACTACTCTTACTTTCGTGGTTATTCTTGATTTCTTCACGACCGCATGATGCGGCAAGTAGTTCCCTTTTAAAGCCTCGTTACTTGTTGGAACTTATGACATGTGCTGTAATTCTTCATACTCCTTTTTGAGTTTGACATATTCTTCTCTTAAATACGAATCCTTATCAAATTTTTTCTCCATAGAATAGAGTCATTTTAAAGCTGTCAATCTTGATTCTCGCAGAGATGATGCTTCCTCACGCAGTACCAGCTCTATTTGAAATCTCCTATCAAGATTTCTTTTGTGATTTGGTCGAAAACTTTCTTCGCGAGCGAGTTCTTCTTTAGATAATGGACGATCCCCTTGATGTTTTTCTAATCTCCAGAACTTCTCTAATTGTTCTTAAAGGCTGATGTATTGTACTAATCCACGAAATGTTGTTGCATCTTGTTGCTGCTTGCTGTGTAAAGACAACGTGCCGCCTATGATCCAACCCAACTTTCTTTCACGCATGACTGGTGTATTAATGCCTGTGTTTATCTGTTTAGGACCAATGAGATGCCAAAATATGCCTGCCCTTAATAGGACATCTATTTTTTTTTATTTTGCAAAGTTAGGATCTGCCAGCTTGATGTTGTTTGGAACCTTTATAGAATCAGCATTAAAGGTTGATAAAGGAACATTAAGAGTGATATCGTCTAGGATGGAAAAGTGAAATTTGGTTGAAAAAAAACCTTGACTGTATTGTTGCAATTTTCTACTCTGGAATTAAAATTAAGGTTTTCCCTATACCATCTATGGACTGTTCCGTTTGCGTATTAGGTATTTTTAGTTTTTTGCTACGCTCACGACTAATCTTATTTGGCTGTGACACCACTGTCTAAAAGCGCTCTAGCTTCGTGTAACGTGCCGATTTTATCTTGAACATATATCAATGTTGTTAACAATAAGATTGATTTAAATCGTCGGTTGAAATTGTGAGCGCAGCACCTTAAAATTCTGATTTTTGGCGTAAATCATTTCGATGTAACAAGGATTTATGCTTTCCATTACACTCTTTACAATGACGTGATTTGCAGAATTTGACTGAATGGCCTATAACTAGACAATTTAAACATCTTTTGTGTTTTTTTTTAATTTCATCATACCTTGCTGTTACTGGTAAATTAATAAAGACTTGACATTGATGAAGTTTGTGTTCTTTATTACACAGCATACATTTGGTTAATTTTGTTTCTGATGCTACATGCGATAAACTAGGGTCTGATTTTTTATTTAAAAATTCAGTTCTTGTTTGTTTATTAGATTGCACTGCTTCTGATATTTGATATGTATCCGTTAAGTAGGCGATAAACTCACTTACACTATCTAAGTTTTTGTATATGACCTTTGATTCCCATTCGCGTTTTGTAATTGAATCCATTTTCGAGGAAATAAGATGCAAAATCAATATATCCCATTCGTCCACTGGTTCTTTTAAAGTTTTTAACACCCTTAAATGTTTAGAAATCTCATCTATTCAAGTGCGAAGCGAGCTAGCTGATTCCCTTTGTATAGATTCGATACTGAAAATTGCTTGAACATATTTACGTATTGTCAACCTCTTCTTTTCGAACCTTTCCTTTAGCAGATTTAACGCAATTGTATAATTATCATTTGTTATTTCTAACTATTTTATTACTTCTTTGGCAGTATTTGATAGCGCTGAATTTAAATAATAGAATTTTCCTACGTTTGCAAGCTTTTTATTTTCGTAGATTAAAGCCTTAAAAGTGTCATAAAACTGTTGCCAATTATGACATGCCATCGGAAGTTTCTAAAGTTAAAGGCGGCAATTTAACAGACTGCTTAAAATTGTAATCATTTTCTGAATTATTTGAACTGGCTGCATTATTATTACCATTCTGATTGTTTATCAGCGGCTGATAAGTGTCTGTTGTTCTCAAAATACTACTTGCGCTCGCTACGGCACTGAAATACGAGTCTTCGAACTGCTGACGATCCTCTTCTTGCCCTATTAAGAAATCATTTGCTCGCCTAATAATTCAATTTTTGACTGAATATCTTGATAATTATCAGAAAGTTCATCAATTTTTTCGAGTCGTGCTGGAATTTGATTAGCAATTTGAGGTTTGGTACTAATATTATCTAAAAATGTTTTGAATCTTGACAGTCTAGCCTTGTCTATTTTTCCTTCCTTTTTGTTTAAAATTTTCTAGATCCCTTGTAAAATTAGCGCTCTAAACTTTTACAATCAAATTACGATTCACTTTTGAATACAATCTAGTGTATACGCTAAATAATATTCTGCGTGTAATTAAAGTAATTACAATTGTGCCATTTTACAAATATTGAGGTTTAACACCTTCTCTTCTTGCGTGAATACGATGCTTGTAGATTTTCGATGTGACGTGGTTTGAGGTTATCCTGACCTCGCTACGATGGACAATTTTCATCTTGAATGGTTCTGCCTTTTAGGTTATGATGCTGTGCTGCGATGTGCCAAATGGCTACGCCGAGACTGCGAGTTGGAATCCACTTGAGCTGGGACTCTAGATTCTCTTAGCTGTCTGCTTTGCCTTTTTGATTTCCAAATTTTGCTATCTTGTGCTCCATCAAAGCTCAATTTATTGTTTCGTGTGCTTATGATAATGGAGACCACGTGTGTCGAATTTCACATCTTTGCTGAACTCTTAGCTTCCTTGTATCTTTGGAGTTCACTTTCCGAAATTTGACACTTTAAATTTGATTCCTTATGTGTTCATAAAGTCCAGAAGTACTGTTTTTCTGTAACTATATGTTTTCACTTTGACTTTTCCGATCCATTGTTTGATGCGTATACCACGAGCCTATCCGTGTGAATTTATCACTCTCGAAGGACCATTTTTGTTTGTGATTGAATAGACTGCACAATGGATTCACTGAATTTCTTCATTTTCACTCAAATAGACATTTACAAAAGATTAAAATAAACAAGGCATCTTCCCAGTGGGTACAAAGTTTGGCGACGTCTTTACGACATCGTTACGGCATCTTCACGACAACTTTACGACATCCTATGTCCATGTCGTTAAGGTGTCTTTACGCTATCGTAAATAAGTCGTATGATCTGACGATGTCTTTACGATATCGCAAAGACATCGAAACGACATGGGCATAGGATGTCGTAAAGGTATCATAAAGATGTCGTAATGATGTCGTGAAGACGTCGCGAAACTTTTCCCTTTCTTTTCCCTTTCTTTCACAGAAAACTGACTACCCATTTTACACTTCCTATTTGCGCCCTCTGTCGTTCGTTTTCTCAAGTTTAGAATTTAAATATTAAGAATTAGAATTAAGTATCAACACTACAGAACAGGCAGCTTAAATGTAAAAAATTATGGTTTTTTGACATTTTGCAACTTGAATAACAAACAAACAGAGCCTTTTTAGCAAAATCGCCTTCGGAAGACCTCTTAAGAATTTAATAAGCTTTCATTTAAAAAAAAAAAGATGGAATCGGATGAAAATTGTATGCTCCGGATCATTTTGAACCCCAATTTTCTAATGCGCCGAACTGTGCGGCGTTCCGTTTAATTTTCGAACACAAACGAGAAAAAAAGTCACCTCACAATAAAATATGGAGATCGAGATCAATATTTATTCATAAGGAAATTAGGTGAATTCTGGGAATTTTTATTTCGCTGAATTCCTTGAGTATTCTGAATCCCTTCAATTCTTTTGAATTCCTTTAATTCTTCTGAATTTTTCTAAAATAGTTGCATTATTTTGCAGTTCTTTCGCAAATTCACGCGAATTCAAGAAAAAAGAAATTTTAAAGAAGTCGTTAAAAGAAATAATTTGGAAGATGCGAGTTGAAAAAAATAAACCCAAATTATGTGATAACGTTGCTTTTATTTATTTTTATGACAATAAAATTCCAGTCAATAAGTATATTCTTCTAAAATCAAAACAAGGCAGTAGAATTTCCCTAATATAAATAATAATAATAAATATAATAAATAATTACAAAATATAAAGAAATTATTTTTAAAAATATTACTTCCTTCGTCTACATGATAAATGAATTTTCTATATATATCTATTCCCAAAATGATGATCCTGATTACGTGCTACATGAGGGTTTTGTCGTTGGAGAATGTGTCTCGTGAAGATTTGTGACGCAGGAACATTATTTCCTGTGATCACATTAATTTGCACTCTTGGTGGAGCTTCTATAATATTATTAGTAGGATGCTCTGTCATATATTGTCGGTACTGCTGGTATTGATAATTGGACGTTGAACTTGATTCCGCTTTAAAAAATAATAATTTTTAAGAATCTGTAAATAATGCTTCCCAGCTTATCTGGCATTTGAACCCCAACTCACTGGGGTTCAAATCCCAATAGAGCTAATGAGGACTTTTTCCAGGTATTAGAAGAAAAATGAGTATTCATACTATAATAGTATACATACAAAAACTATTTAGACCAACAAAAGAACAACTGGAGGAGAAAAATATTCCTTTTCTTTTTAATCTAAAAATTATTCTACCTGTCATTTAAATTTTCTAATTTTGAAGCCGATATCTCATTTCGTGTCGGCGTATAATTTGTTCAAAAAAATATAGTTAAGCTGAAAATTTGGTATAGTTTTGAGTACGTGTGATAGTCATTTGCGATATGAGTCATACCAGTCTCTTCAGTTTTTTCTCCAGGATAATAAATATTTTTGCAGACACCTTGAAAAATGTTTAAAAAAAAAGAAAACTGACGTCTCGAGATTATAATGTTGCTAAAAGATTTTAAAAAGTTACGAAGTCGAAAAATTGAAATTACCTTTTTTTCAATTTACTTTTTTTGTATAATAGATGCACGATTACACTACTTTTTAATGCTAATAAAGCGGGAGAAAAAATGTACTTTTAGTCCCTAGGGAGTAAGAGGAGACATGAAAGGTGAATAATGAAAATTACCAACAGATAAGTTGATCGCGTTGATCGATTGTTTGATAAGTTGGACCAACTGAAAGCGATAAGTTACAATAAGTTACCGCTGAATAACCGTGATTTACCACAAGATACACGAAATTTTCTGATGCGCTAAATTTCTGTTCAATTAAAAAACTTTTTAAATATTTGAAACTTTTCAAATTTGAAAAATAATTTTAAAATATTAAAGAATTTGAAAATATGCAACAATTTAAAAAATAATAATTTCAACAGTTTTAATCATGTTTGATTATAAATTTTTAAAATTTCAGAAATTTTCCGAATTTTTGATAGCTTATCAATTTTTCAAATTTTTCAGTGCGTAATAAATTCAAGAGCTGAAAGCATGCTTTCAACTCTTTTTGATGACTATGAAGAAAGATGAAAGTTCTACTACAAAAGAACTATAAAATTTTTGAATTTCTTAAAATATTAAAAATTTTGGAATTTTTGAAAATATTGAACATTTTTGAACATATTGAACATTTTAGAACTTTGAAAAACTTTGAAAATTTTGGAATTTTCGAAAACTTGGCAAATTAAACATATTTTTAAATTGTGAGAAGTTCGACAAAAAATTAAGAATATGCAACAATTAAGAAAATTTCGACAATTAAAAAATTTCAACGATTTTCGAAATTATCGGTAAATTATCAATTTTCAAAATTTTTGGTAATTTATAAATTCTCGGAACTCTTTGTAATGTATATATATATATTTTTTTTAATTAGTAATTGATACATTTTTTAAATTACTGACATTTTCAAAATAAAGCGGGATGGAAGTTCAAAAGTTACACATTTTTTAGTAATGAAAACAAAATTTAGAATTTAATTTTTTTAATTGAAAAAATTTTGGATTTTTTAAAAATATTCACAATTTTGGAATTTTAAAAAATATTGAAAATTTTGGAATTAAAATTTTTTTTTTGAAAATTTAGAACATTTTTGAAATGTTAAAAGTTACAAAAATTTAAATATGCAATAATTAAAAAAATTATAACAATTTTCAAAAATGGTGCGTGTGACCCTAAAGCCAATTTGATCATCAACATTCAAATATTATATTATTTATAAATTTTAAAGTTTTCCGTTAATTTATAAATTTTCGAATCTCTTGGTGCTTTATATATTTTTAACATTTTTGTAAATTCTAAAATTTCATAAATTTTTCGTATTTGTAATTTTGCAAAAGATTTGTTGAATTATAAATTTAATGTCCAACTCTAAGCGATAAGTTACCAATTATTATCGAAAAATTTCCAGAGTTTACGTCAATTGCTTCAATAATAATAATATAATTATATAAATAATAATTATTATTTTAATCTATCGTTACATTTTGGTTATACTGAATTTCCCTAAATTTCCAAAATGTTAACGATTCGCAGAATTACAAAAATTCAAGAATTCCATTTATTCAGAAAATTTTAATTAAAAAAATATATAAACAATTCAAAAGATGTCAAGAGATGTTATCAAATTTCTTTTTTAATTAAAAAAATTTGTGTAAATAAAAAAATGACAAACCAAAACAAGTCACTAAAATTTCTAATATTATTATTAATTGTTCTATTTAATGACACTTACGAATTGAATTGAAAAAAACCGCAAAAGTTAGGAGTAATGAACTAACAATAATCTGCATTTTGGTTCTTGGTTTGTCGATTCTTTTGAAATTTTTTTTATGTAGACTGTGCACTTCTCTGTATTATGATCCCTTAATATAGGATTGCGCATAATACCAAAATAAGGTTTCCCACACATTTTCAATAAGTCATTTCATATGTAAACATTTTTTAAGGCTTGTTGTAAATAATTTATTACTTATGAGAAATCTCACAGCATAATCAAATAGTGTATAAGTCAATTTAATGTAGCTTATTATTTACGCAAAGTATGTCAAGGCGTTCCAATTTAGCAAACTTTATTACGGAAGATCAAATATTTCAAAACCGAGCTTAAGATTATTTTAGGGATGAATTTAAATAAAGGAGTTAAAAGAATTTCAAACCCATCATCATCAATCTCTCAGTAAAAGAAAACTTTTCTTAAATTAATGACATTATTCTTATTAAAAGAAATGGCTCCTTTCCAATGAAAATTTTTCCTCAACTAAAAATTATTTTCTTAATTTTAAATTTATTTTGTATTGAAATAAAAAAAAACTTTAAATATGCAGTTTCTTTAAATTAAAACAAATATCTTTCTGAGTGACCTTAAATATCTCTTATTATTGCTACCCTAAGTACAAACAGTTTTACCGTCTGATTTATAATCGGACTTTTTTAACAGGGCCAATTTTAAAATTATTGCCTGTTTCAAATTGTGAAAGATTATTTATTTTTATGTTTTTTCTACAATTTAGAAGTTAATCAAAAATGAAATATTTACTAAAAAGCTTTCCTTTTAATAAAAGAGACTACAATGAACGTATCTTATACGTTATTAAATAATGCACATATCCTGATAAAAATTTATGGCATAGAGATTTGTCTTCCCTATCTTAACGAACTCAGTTTCATCATTTTTTCCGAGGCCGAGGTCATTATACCATCCGGGATGTGGACATACTTTTCCAAAATATGCCGAGATACATTATTTGATGAAGATTAAGAAATGCGTTTGACTTTTTTTCCTCCATCATTGAGTAACATTTTCAGTTTTTTATTATAAGCTATTACAAGAAATTTTACTTCAATTGGTGAATACAAATTTATACATTTTTTAAAAAATTTTCTTTTAGATTTTTTTATCAATTTATTATATATGTTGGCGATTTTTATTTATTTCAGTTTAAAATAAAAAAGCCTTTATTGCTTAGAAAAATATATAAAAAGATTCGCTGCAGAACGTTTAAAATTTAATATTTAAAACCTAGTTAAAATTTAAAGGTATTTAAATACAGGATTATCTCTAATCATTATTTTTAATAATAATATTAATCTCTTTTAAAAAAACGTTACAATTCAAGAGCCTTCATTCCTAAATATAAAATAATAACATTAATATTAGATTAGTTTTAAATTAAAAAACCTTCATCATTTAGAAAAATAAAGAAGATGAATAAAATAGAACGTTTCTCATTTAATACCTAATCCGTATTAAGGAAATTTCAAATTTACGATTATAATTATTACAATGTAAGAAATTTAAATTAGATTAAAATCAAAATTAAAAATCCTATTTAACGTCCAATAATCAAATTGATGCAAAGTCCTATCAAAAAAAAATCCGACGACCAAATTTGGACCGCAACGAATAAAAAAAAAGATTCTATTGTAATCTGAAAAAAATAGGACAAAAATAAAAAAGAGGAAAGGAAAATTATTATTAATTATTATACGTATTTTTATTAAACTTTTACTTGGGTAAACCCGGTTATACATCATAGCCACGGAGTAAGTCCAGTGACTGATGAGATTAGAATGTTATAAGTTGATTCAAATTGTTTAACACGATGGTTGAAACCTCATGCGATGATGTTGTAGACATACAATTACGAGCGGCCTCGAACGTTGGAGGTGACAACAGTGAATGAATCCATGAATGAATAAAGAGTCACAGGCTTAAAGATGGCTTCTGCCCAACATGTCGAAGGCATTTTAGGTTTAGAGTTGGATTTTTATTTGCTTATTTAACACGGAGCTGTCCCGGTATATATCATCAATCACGGACGCATTTTTATAATGCAAACAAATGATCTGATGGGAGCAGTGTGCCCCGACATATTGGACAAAGCCTGGGTTTTATCCCATCATTGACGGACTGGGTTGCAGTCAAGTAAACGATGGGGGGACCTACAGCTTAAGGTGAGTTCCGAACCACCAGAACCTCGGTAAAGGAACATTGAAAAATGTCCAGAGCTACCGGCTCAAGGATCGAACCGCGGACCTCTGAGGTGAAGTCCGAGCGTCTCACCAAATGAGCCACCGACGCTCATTCATTCAATTCATTCATTCATTATTGAATGAATGAATGAATGAATTATTATTATTATTATTGATTTTTGTCACAGGCTTACGATAGTTACTGCCGAACATGTGGAAGGTATTTTTGGTTAGAGTTAGATTTTATTTTTGATTATTTAACACGGGGCTGTCCCGGTATATATCATCAATCACGGACGCATTTTTATAATGCAAACAAATGATCTGAT
>NC_046661.1:83569235-83594449 GCF_010883055.1 Belonocnema kinseyi | reverse complement strand
GGTTAGAGTTAGATTTTATTTTTGATTATTTAACACGGGGCTGTCCCGGTATATATCATCAATCACGGACGCATTTTTATAATGCAAACAAATGATCTGATGAGAGCAGTATGCCCCGACATATTGGACAAAGCCTGGGTTTTATCCCATCATTGACGAACTGGGTTGCAGTCAAGTACACGATGGGGGGACCTACAGCTTAAGGTGGGTTCCGAACCACCAGAACCTCGGTAAAGGTACATTGAAAAATTTCCAGAGGTTCCGGCTCAAGGATCGAACCGCGGACCTCTGAGGTGAAGTCCGAGCGTCTCACCAAATGAGCCACCGACGCTCATTCATTCAATTCATTCATTAATTATTGAATAAATGAATGAATGAATGATTATTATTATTGATTTTTGTCACAGGCTTAAGATGGCTTCTGCCCAACATGTCGAAGGCATTTTTGGTTTAGAGTTGGATTTTTATTTGCTTATTTAACACGGAGCTGTCCCGGTATATATAATCAATCACGGACGCATTTTTATAATGCAAACAAATGATCTGATGAGAGCAGTGTGACCCGACATATATTGGAAAAAGCCTGGGTTTTATCCCATCATTGACGGACTGGGTTGCAGTCAAGTAAACGATGGGGGGACCTACAGCTCAAGGTGGGTTCCGAACCACCAGAACTTCGGTAAAGGTACATTGAAAAATTTCCAGAGGTACCGGCTCAGGGATCGAACCCCGGACCTCTGAGGTGAAGTCCGAGTGTCTAACCAACTGAGCCATTATTATTATTATTATATATATTACAGTTATTATTTATTAACTTATTGGTTATTATTCATTCATTATTATAATAGTTAAAAATAAGAAACAAAAATATTCTCTAATTTTCTATTCTTTCTGACAAAGTTTGATATTAAAAAATATTTAAAAAAATAAAATGTAGACAGAAGCCTCTGTTGAAGCTTTAAAATTATCTTTGGTAATTGATTGACATCAGGGATTCTGATTGTGAAGATATTGAATTTATTGTCGATTATTATCATTACAGTTAAATTAGGTTTAAAGCCAACTCGAGAGGTTGATTTACTTTTTCTGATTTTCAAAATTGTCTCAATTTTGAAGATTTTTATTTGTAGAAATAAAATTTTTGAATTTTGGCTTATGAAATTGTTTATAACAAGCACAGATATTAATTCCTAATCAATATTGCAGCTTCAATATCACAACTGAACTTATACTAACCATATATATATTTTTAATTTCTGCGATGAAACTACCGATTGAAATTTTTTAAAACAAATTTCTTTTTTTGAAATACGCAAATTGTTATTTAACCCTTCTTATAAAAAATCTTAGCAATCAGAGTTAAAAATGTTGTTCTCTGAAAAAAGATACAGTTCATAATTTATTTATAAAAACTGGTAATAATAATAATTGCGTTAGGTATAAATAAAATTATATCTATTCTGTAAGTGACTTTACAATAGTTACAGCTAATAGAGATTTTATTTCAGGATTTGTTTCACACATGAAATGAACAAAATGGACAATGGCAAAAGAAGTTTTTTTGAACAAATTAATTTTTGGCCTGAAACATTGATTAGATTTGTACATTTTTTCTTCAATGAAAGCTTTTTAAATTTCAAACTGGTTTGTATGATAGAATTCCTTATTAAAAATTTTTTAAATTTTTTGTTTATTTAAATTCTCAGAACTACCATTTTTTAAATATTTTCAGATCGATTAAAAAAGGTTCTGATATATGTGGTAAAACTTTCTATAAATAATTACCAGTGGGTAAGAATATTAAAAAATGTGTATTATTACATTACAAATTATTTAATTAACAAAATTTATTTTTTGGACTTGGCAAAGTTTAGCTCATTAAAATGTAGATATCTGGGTTAGAATCTGAGATTTCATTACGCTTAATTTAAAAAAGGATGCTTTTCGGAAATTGTTGAAGCAATTTTTTAAGCAATTTCAGTTTAGCTTTTCCAATGACTCTTCGTGATGCCAATTTTCAAATTTACAACAATTAATATTTTTTGGAACAATTTTAACAAGCAACAAAGTAGCTTGAAGTGATGACTAGCGTTTAAAATTTGTTTGCAAATTTTGAAGCATACTATATAGTGAGGTATCATGGGAGGTTCATTCTTAGTTGATTTTTTAAACAAAATTAAGTTTTAACGTTTTCGGGAAATTGTTTAAATAATTAATAAGTCTTATACATGTCATTGAAATGAGACTGCTATTTGATTTCGTAAAAAAGATTACTTTGAAGCTTTTTATTTTATTTAAACCTCCAATGAAATATTTTCATATTTGAAAAACTCATGGAGGGAAGAAACTAAAAAGGAGCGATTCATTGTAGTTCAGACATAATGTCACATGGAACAACACAAAAATATCGATTCTGTATAAATAAACTTTACACAGCCAAAATCTCTTAATTCTCTTTATATCTTTAAAACCGTTTTAATTTTATTGAAATCCAATAAAATCAATTATGAGGTCTAGAAATATAAAGGAATCTATTTTATCATCAAAGATAGTTACCATCAATCAGTATAGATATCTTTCCAAAATCCAGGAAAATATAAATCAACACCATTGATCGAATCAACTCTTCAAATAACAGAAAATGCTGAACGTCATTTCTGACTAGTTGGAAAATATTTAATTTTTTAATTTTCAAATCATATTTTTTCTCTTTAAAGATCGACTCTCACTCGCCCCACTGGCACTCGAACCACAGAACTTCCGATTGCCGGTCGGGTGGCTTTCCGTTAAGCTTTTAGAGATCGAAAGAAGAATCTTTTTCAGAAATAAACGCTATCTCAAGCTGTTGCTCTTGGTGATTCGGAACCCACCTTAAACTGTAGGTCCCCCTTCCACCACCAAGAAAGTGCGTTGGGGGGCGTGTAAAGGAATAAAGAAGAAGGTGAAAGAAAAATGTAAACCCTTAGGGGACACATTAGAAGCTTCCATTCCACAAAATAAAATTGAAGGAATCTATATTATCATCGCAGATAGTTACCATCAATCACTGTAAATGTCATTCCACAAATCGCGAAAATAGAAATTATTACTATCGATCAAGTTAACTCTCTAAATAACAGAAAATACTTATGAGTTCTGTGGTTCGATTCCCAGTGGAGCGAAGCGAGTGAAACATAATTCAGAAAACATTTAATTATAAAATTAAAACAAAAAATTATTTTCAATATAATGAGAAATGACGTTAAGTATTTTTTGTTGTTTGGCGAGCTAGCTTGATTGATAGTGTTGATTTCTATTTTCACGGATTGTGGAATGATATCTACAATGATTGATGGTAACTATCTCGGATGATAATACCGATTCCTATAATTTACTCGTATCATAAATGTAACGCCTAGCTTGAGATAGCATATATTTCTGAAAAAATGTTCTTGTTTCGTTCTCTCTGATAGCTTAACGGAAAAGCACCCGATCGGCAATCGGAAGTTCTGTGGTTCGGTTCCCACTTAAGCGAAGAGAGTAGATCTTTTTTCATGAAAAATTAATTCCTGGAAAATAAAATAAATATATTCTCCAAAGTTCTCTAAAAAACATTTTAAACCTCGTGAACTTCGTAAAATCTACTAAGATTTTTCGAAATAATGCCGGGAAACTTTTTAAATCTCTTCAGATTTTTCGGACTTTTTTTAAATAACTTGCACTTTTTAATATCTTTTGAATTTTCGGCTCTTTTTATTTCCCTTTTAATTTTTAAAATCACTAGAAATCATTGAAATCCCTCGAAATCCTTTGAGATTCAATAAGATGATTCTGTGAAATCACTCGAAATAGCTTAAAGTCGACCGAAGCTCGTTTCTAACTTCTTAATATAGATGGCAGCACGTCACAATGTCAATAACATGAGTCAAGTGAAGCATAAAATACAAATTCTTCTAAATCTCACTAAACACTTTGAAATGTCGTGAAATTTGTTAAATTCCCTAAAATCTTTGACATAGTTGTATGTCCAATAAATTCCTAAAATCATATAGCTAAAATTTTGTCACGTCTGCGTGCAAGCTACACCCCCCCCCCCCCCCCCCCCCCCCCCCCAGCGTCTCGCGCGGCGCCCTTATCATTATCAATAGCATTTGTATACATTTGACTTACATTGTTACATAGCTGATAGAGAGGGGTTCTCAATTTTAAATTCGATAAAGGCATGGGAAGATTGTAAATTTTTCGCAATCTTGTCTGATATTGAGGTACAGAGAATGGTAGTATAGAGATTAAGAATGGAAATCAATATAAAATTGAATTATCTTGAAGAGAAACAATATAGAGTCTAAAGTTCTTCTATCTTCTAAGGACCATAATTAAATCTGCTCAGTAAATGACCATATCCAGTGGGCACAAAATTTTGCGACGTCTTGACGACATCTTTACGACATCTTATATGCATGTCGTTTCGGTGTCTTTGCGATATCGTAAAGACATTGTCAGATCATACGAGTTAATTTTGATATCGTAAAGACACCTTAACGACATGGACATAGGATGTCGTGAAGTTGTCGTAAAGATGTCGTAACGATGTCGTGAAGACGTCGCGAAACTTTGTGCCGTCTGGGTAGTCAGATCCCGGAGACAAATAGTATCCGTCTTCTCTAAAGGCTATAAATTTTAAAAATCTTTTTCAACACTTTTCTATAACTGTCTTGTGCTTTATGTAGGCTGGAGTCCAAACTATTGATGCATAAACTAGTTTTCAGCGAACTACTGAGTTAAATAGTATTTTTATTGGAGTTACTGACGTAAAATTTCTATATGTTCGCATCAAAAATCCCAAGGTTCTATTTGCACTTCTAACTAACGCGTTAGGTGGTCTTAAAATGTTAGTCTTACATCAAAAATTAGTCCAAGATCATGAACGACAGAAATCCTTTCTAAGCTACCCAGTGGGCACAAAATTTGGCGACGTCTTAATGACATCGTTACGACATCCTTACGACAACTTTACGACATCCTTACGACAACTTTACGACATCCTATGTCCATGTCGTTTCGGTGTCTTTGCGTTATCGTAAAGACGTCGTCAGATCATACGACTTATTTACGATATCGTAAACAAAACCGTAACGACATGGACATAGGAGGTCGTAAAGTTGTCGTAAAGATGCCGTAACGATGTCGTAAAGGCGTCCCCAAAGTTTGTGCCCACTGGGTAATGTTATTTATCACATAGTCATGTATTATCGGATTTCCTTTTCGATGATAAGATATTATGCTGCATGTAGATGCACTTGTACACTTGAGACCAATCTGTCTTTAATATTACAACATAAAGCTTAGAGTAGTCACATTTTTAAAAATTATAATTGAGTAATAGAAAATGTGAAGTAAAGTTAAGTATTGTAGAAACAATGTCTATTAAGGCTACTAGTAAGGACAAAGGTGGCTGATGTCTATCTTCTTTTAAAATTGATGCAATGGACCTAGATATGTTTATGTGAACGTTTGCTAATACAAGATCTAAATATCTGAGGTTACTGTTTAAAATATTATTACACTGATTTAATTCATAATGAACCAGAAGCGGTATGAACAATTGTGATGTATTATCAAACCTTTTATTTGAGAAGTGAGACACAAATTTTAGTGCATTAAAATCTCTTATTAAAATAATTCTGTGCCTTAATAATTTACGCGAATCTATTATCATATAAAAAAGAAGCTCATACTCAATGTCCAACATACAAGGTGGAATATACATTAACAACACGAATGTGACTATTCCATCAATATTTACTTTAATACATTCAATAACTACTTCTGGAACTGAGGCTTTTATATGATCTATATTTATTTTGCCAGATAAATCACACGTTTTTACTACTAATATTCTGCATTGTAGTAGTATCTGCATTATTCGTATCTGGCTCCCTCTACAACTTTCTATGTGAGTTGAGTCATTAAGGTTAAAGAGAAAGCAACAATATCTTGACTCACTAATGTTAGAAAAAACAGCTTGTCATCCAAGGTATGCCGTAGGGTAGGGGGTGATAGCTTTATTCGGATGAAACAGCTTGTATAATTATGATCAAACTTCCCACAAATAAGTTAATTATACTACGTCTTCTTGTCCTCTAGATCACCAAGTAGATATTAAAAGAATATCGTAATAAATAACATCTGTAATAACGCCTTCATTCACGATCAATAACAAAGAATAAAGAAAAATCAATGTAGCGAAAATTGAACTGTATGAAACATGAACTGTTTAGAACAAAATAAACGATGCTTTATCTTGATTTAAACAATCAGTCTTTCTGATTTTGCAATGCATCTAATACCCAATCCGAAAAACGGTTATCGGATACTAATAGTCTATTGTAGAACTTCGCAAATAAACCAAACTCTCGCAACTGCTCTCGCCCTACTCCCCTGAGAAACTAAAGGAGCTAGTAGTTCTAGAAAGGCTGAGAACGAGGAGACTGGAAGCGAGAGTTTGGTGTACATTTAAGCCCTCAGTTCAACCCGCAGCTTGCCTTATTATTTCGACATTAAGGTCACTCTTCAGAGCTACTGAAGTAACAGCATAGAGAGTGCTGTGGCTTGAAAAATAGAAGTTTCAATACCGCTTTGCGACAATACCATTTTATTCCATCGGCTCAGGTCATGATAAATTCGTATTTAAGTATAACAAACTTAACAAATTTTTAACTGGATTAGGATCTCACGTATACTTATACTTAGGTGCTGGTGGATTTAGCTCAGATACACCCTTAAAAAATCTCTTGTTTGTTTTATTGTTACCTAACTCGAAGTGAACTGTTAGCGGAATTGCTGATCTATAAGATTTAAGAGATCCGTGAATCATTACTTTATCTACAAATTTAGTCAGAAACTCGAGAACTGCTAAAATGTAAAGGTTATACTGGTCGAGCAGCTCTTCAGCGAACAATTATCACTATGTCTTGGGTAATCTGTTATACTGCTTAAAGGTTGATTTAGCCAGTGAAGCTTCTATCGCAAGGACCTCTTTCTCTTGAATATCCTTTAATAAGAAGATTTTCCTGATAGCCTTCTTGCAACCAAGGTAAGGAAGGCTGATAGCGTATGAGGTTCCCTGAAAATTAAAATCAACAGATCATGCAACGGACGAAATACTAACATTTCCCAGATAAATGATCTCTTAAACGAGGGCAAGCATACCTGAGAGGGCAAACAGGGAACATCAAGAATACTCTTTATTTTATCAATAATTATTTTTTGGGTGGCCCAGACGAGCACTCCGAATAGAGGAAAGTCATAGATAAATTACCTTCTCCAAGAGATAATAAATGCGCCTATTGCAATGGAACTTGGGTCTTCTTCCCCAGATATATATTTTTCACATTTGACCTCGTTTAAAGATTTTGATAAATCTATATCAGAATCTTTCTAGTACGTTTTGATTTTTTTGAACTACTTCATACCCATTTCCCATTCAGTACCTATTGAACAAATTCTGGATACGCTATCTGCTTCTCTGTTCTCTTTGAACCTAATATACGAAGCAAAGATCCAGATATTTCTTTGCTTACAACATTGACAGATTTTGTAATTTATTTCATGTAAATGTAAATATTAAACTGCGCCTATTCTATCAATATATGCAACGATAGTTGTATTTTTAATCCCTTAGAGAATCTAAAAATCCTTATAATTATTGGCAAAATACTTTAACCCACAATAATGGGAAATTTTTAAATCAAAAGATTTTCCTTCGATATTTTCGTAATACCTAGTAGTAACACGTGGATAAGCAACGCATAACCTAAAGACTGAGTGAGTGAAAACGAACTAAAGCGAATTTTTTGCGACATTTTGACCACTGTGTGAGATAGACTGAAGCAGAACGACATGATTAACCGCCGCGGACAATGCCCGCTTTTTTCAAACGCTCCTATGTTGTTGTGGAGTTGCTCCACTGAGATAGCGGCGTCACTCTGTCGCCCGCTTGGACCACCTTGTCTTCTATAAGGGGAACTTTTCTTTCGGGACTGAATTGTATTATTATTTCTTAAAAATCCTGCATATGTGCTATAAGGACGCAAAACAAAAATGCAGCTAAAATCTCACCCTAAAAAACCCCTGGAATGTCAAAATTCTTAGAATTACAACGAATTATCTTTAACTTGAGCTTGTTATTAGCAGAAAAACTAATTATTATTTGAATTATATTTGAGCTAACGACCAGGCAATGCAGTTTATTTGAAATTTCTCATGATTCACCGGATCAAAAGCTCTGTTTACATCCATAAATATTCGTATTACCTTTCTGGATCTTAATCTGAGGCAAAGTTTTATGTGGTTGCTCAGAAAAAATCATTATCCATACAACATCTACCCTTTCTAAATTCGGTTCGATAATTCGGCAAAACATTACAATACTTTAATCATGTTGTCAGTCGTGCAAGAAAAATCTCCGTGAAGATGAAAAAATTATTAAAACTATACCTCAGCAATTGAATGGGTCTGATTTCTCACCTTATTTAAATATTAATACATCTTCAACGCTGCACCAACTTTTGGAAACAAGGAGGGTCAATAAATCCGGTTTTCGGGCCATCTACAGATTGGCCTCAAACATGTTTTATTTTATTCATCTAACTAGGTCTCATAACCCCTTAAAAGGATTTTTCCTGAGAGTGATCTGATTTCATGATATAGTCATTTTTAAGTTCGTATTTTACATGGGTTTTCGCACTTTCATTCAAATCATGCTAAGTTTTACATTGTTAGTATTCCTCACGCAAGATCATACTTGGTCAAAAACTGCCCTTGGGCAAACAGGAGTGAGATTAAAATCAACCAAAGTCAGTGGAATAGGAAACAAAACGCTATTGTTCATGTGCGACTGCCGCTTCGCTACGTTCAACTGTTTCCCCCCTCCACATGGTATTCGCGTTTGTTGCCGATGCTGTTAGCTATATTCTCCTTCATTCTTCTTCCACGTTTCGACCTGTTAAAGAGTTCTTATCCACTGTATGTGATATTACTGCGTACATACATCTGTTTCAGATTATTTTATTGTAGTTCTATTTTATCAGTATCGACTAGTTTCATAGCGATTGTAAGTTTTTTGCACAGGTACTTCATAGGCATGAGAGGTTACACTTTTTTTAAATCTTTATTATTTAATAGTTCTGTACATCAGTCTCAAATTCTCTTTATTTTTTCAGGTGAAATAATTACTTGCGAATTAAGTTTTAATTACCACTTATTATGCCGAAAAAACAGTGTTCTTGTTACGGCAAATTCTTAAAACCAAAGAGTCATCTATCAGTAGTTCAGGATGAACGGGCATTAAATGTTCTTAAAACTGCTTTTAATAGCTTTTAATAGGAAGGAATCTGGTCAAACCCATGATGTTAGTAACGACGACAGAATATATAGTGGATGTTTTCGGTCCGTATTTTGCTGATGGCAAGAACAACGACGCTAGTATCTTTGAAAGTCTTTTAAAACAAGATTCAATAAAACTGCGTACATGGATGCCCTAAAACTCTGTTATCGTTGTCGATCGCGGTTTTCGGGACTGTCTGAAGTTTTTAGAAGATCTTGGATTCGTTTCCAAAATGTCTCATTTTCTTCAAAAAGGATCACAGCACACTACGATTGAAGCAAACGAATCAAGGCTGGTTACTAAAGTCCGATGGGTGGTTGAAGCAGTCAATGGGTTGATAAAAACTTCTAGAGCCTTAAGTGATGTTTTTCCAAATAGTCAAATCCCGTACATCGTCGATTTCGTCAGAATAGTCTGTGCCCTTTGTAATGCTTTCCGATCTCCTAGAATTCATGATGATTCCGATGATCATCTGATCGCTAAACGAATGTTGCAATTGGTTTTTCAGCCTAATCAACTGCAAGAGCGAGCAGAAAAGGAAAACTGGGCAAAAAGGAGGGACTCATGGCTTCCTATAACGCAAGAGACACTACCTGATTTTCCTAGGTTAAATCTTGATGAATTGCGATACATCACACTCGGAGTATATCAGCTAAAGCAAGCCCAATCGTATACCGAGGAACATTTATCTGATGATGGAATGTACTCCCTTCTTGTCCACAAACAGGAGGAAGGCATTCTAAGAGTAAAAATCCAGTCTCGGCATACATCTTCTAAAGTGTATAACTTATGGATAGTAACTAATCCTGGACCAAATCCGATAAGTGGTTTGTACTGTCAGTGCAAAAGTGGTGCAAGAGTGGTAGAATGTTGCGCTCACATTGCCAGTGTTCTGTGGTATCTTGGTTACTCTAGATATAACCAAAACACTCCCAGACCTTTACGTGAATTCGAAAGTCACGTGAATGATGCATCGTGTTGGACGGAAAATGAAGGAGAAGCAGCAACATCTTCAGATGACCAAACCAATTCTGACGAATAAGGCTGTTACAGAGTGCCTAGCCTCTAATCGACCATAAGTTCTGATTGACTGTAAACTAATATTCCTTTTCTTAGAAAAATGTTTCCAAGATTATTTCGATGTTTTTATAGAAATTAATGCTAATAAATCTGATAAAGTAGGACATTTTTACTCCTTTCATGATCACAAACCTAATAAAGTATAAAAATGAGCCCTATTTTAAAGGCTAAGTACCTCGAGAAAAATTATGGCTTTAACATATGTTATAACGCATATACGTGCGCAGTTTTTGGCCAATCATGATCTTGCGAACTTAAAAATGACTATATCTTGAAATCAGATCACTCTCAGGAAAAATCCTTTTAAGGGGTTATGAGACCTAGGTAGATGAATAAAATAAAAAATATTTGAGGCCAATCTGTAGATGGCCCAAAAACCGGCCTTATTGACCCTCCTCTTTTGTTCTACATTAATAATCTTCTAAAACTTGAATATACGCAATGCACTTTTTTGGCAGTACTTTGAAAAGTTCATTTGAAATTTCGTTTCCTCCCGAGAGTTTGTTGCTTTTACACCTTTTAAGACGTTTACGCATTTTGAAATATGGAATATGGCCATCAAGTATTGGATGTCATGCATCAAGGAACGCCCAATTAATGGGTATACCAAACAGTAAATATTAATGAGGCTAGAATTGCTTCAACCCGCTGAAACTAATAGCATTCAGCTGATAACTATTTTTTTAGAAAGTTTTGCACACATCTCAAACATTCTATACCGTCTTCTCTATTAGCTATTTTAATTATAGATTCAATACGCTACTGGTGATTTTGAGTCTTACTTAACAGTACGAACGCTGTCTTTAAAGAACAGTACACACATGTGACAACAGGTTGAAAACCCGGTAGACTACATTCCTTCAATGCTTCTAGCGCGTTTTTCTTTGCATCTATACTATCATGGTCATATCAAGGTCAATTTTTGAAATGTCTAGTACTCCTAGTGAATTTTTTTAAACTCATAATAAGTTTACTGATTCTTCTGCCTCAACAATATCGTACCTCAGGTTATTATACAGCCGATCAGTGGATGCACTCTCTGTAACAATTGAAATTCTCTCAGAGCATTTTATTCTCTGGGCATACTCAGAAATATATTTTTTTTTCGAAAGCTTAGAATGTGTAAAATTCTCTACTTTAGCAACGTCAGCATTTACTTTTGAATTAATATCAGTTATGAATTGAATCGGGAAGTGGCTAGAAGCTGATACGAAATACATGACACTCAAATGCGCTATCAGATCGATTGCATCCATATTGCACCAGAGCAAATTAATTTTGCTTTGGCCCCTTGCATCACAGAGTATAAATTCTGTGGAGGTGTCGCTTTGTGTTCTACACTTTACAAGTACAAATGCATTAAGTTCGATAAATTCAACAGTGTCCCTGTCTTTGCTACTAAATCTCATATCCAAACTATGCCTGCTCTCAAATAATACAGATATCTAAAAAAGTTGGCCCGCAGCTGATTCTGAATACCCAATCTTCCATTTAAATAAACTGCAATCAATCTACTTGCAGGTTTGCACAGTCCAGGCCTAAAAAATCCTTGTTTACAAACACAGCTAGATCGCCACTCAGACTCCCTCTGCTTTTTTTAACATGTCTGTAAAACCTCTCATAGTTTGCAAGAGATTTTTGGACATGCTTAGGTGCAGTGGCAAACTATGTAACTACGACATATAACAAATCAAAATGGAGTTCCCCATCTTGCAGAACACTGATGTTGCCAAACCTTTTCACATTCCATAAGATTATCCTGCATTCGCCAATTTGTTTCAACTTGATGTTTTCTTTTTGGCTCTCATTTTCGGCATGCTTATTTATATCCACCTAGAGGTTATCTCTAGAAACACTTTTTGAATTTTGATTCTCGTAATTAAATGTTTTAACCTACATTTCCGGGTGCTCTTTGTAGTTGTTTGCTGATCCATTTAACTTTATTGTGCGTCATCTAGTTTAACTAAAAAAAAATTATTGTGAAAAAAATTCGAATTTATAACATCCCGTTATAGTATCAAGATCAAATTTTATAACTCTAGTGCGGATGAGCCCAGTGTGCAGTTGAGCACCGAGCATAGGCTCGACTCCCTTGTACAGGAAAACCACCACATGAGGAGAAGTGTTAGGAGAGCCCGCGCACGCCGACACATAAGACGCTCTCCCACAACTTCCCCCCATGCAGTGGTTCTCCGCAGCGATTGAGCGAGCATACACTCGGTGCGCAACTTCAGACTGGGCTCGTCCGCTCGCTATTTATAACTGATCTTTTCCCACTAAAACCGAATATGCAACGCGTGTAACCCCTACACTTCAGGATTTTCACATAACCTCAAAAACACCTAATAAACCACGAGAACCGCGAAAATTATTTACATTGTACCATTCCCACCCTCTTTGCCTTAATCTGGTAACATTATAACCTCATGACTTAATAATCCTCTTATGTCGTAATAATATAACACCATAAACTCAAAATCGCGTAACCTCATTCCGAAAAAAAATCTTATCTAGGAAAACAGAACAATCTCGTGAGTTTTTCTTGTGAAACGCAGTCATGGGTAAGTAGTTCTATATGCCCAAAATCTCATAACACAATAACTTTAAAACCCCTTCACTTTTTTTATTCTTAATTTCTTTTATCAGTATCAACGTCAGTGAAGCCATGTTAAGGATTTTATTTATTTTATTTATTCAAGATTTCTAGGAAGTTTCCGAGATAGGAATCAAGAAAGTATAGCTTGTAACTCATCAAGCAACCCATTTTGTTGTAGTTTTGAGCAAGTTAGACACCAATTCCTTTTAGTTGTTACTCTTGTGATTACGTAAGAAATTGTCAATCACATTCTTGAAGCACGGCCAAGCATTGCGTTTCTTGACATTCATTGCGGCAGTAAGCGTTTCATCTCTCAACATCTTACGAATTTGAGGTCCATCAAAAACTCTTTCTTTCAATTTCGCACTCGATAAATCTGGGAATCCATTGAATAAATAAACAAAACATTTTCCTTTCGTATCCAAAGCTTTCACGAACTGTTTGATCAAACCGAGTTTGATTTGGAAACGAGGAAGTAGAATTTTAGCCGGCTCAACCAAAAGTTTGTTTATAAAATTTTTTGATCCAATTTCTATACGTTCTCAAGCTGACCAATCTTTCTTAAAGTAATGATTCTTGCGATCCCTGCTGTCCCACAAACAAAAAAGCAGGGGAATTTCGTAAAACCAGATTGCTAACCTAGAATCATTGTCGAGATCTTGAAATCGCTGAAAATCTGCCATTTGTGTTCCCTGTATTTAATCTTGCTTAAAACCATTTGTATGTTTACATATTCTTCCTTAGGCGTTACGGAGTGTGCTATAGGTATCGAATCATATTTATTTGCATTGTGTAATAACACCGTTGTAAGGCTTCGTTTTGAAGAACCTATAAACAATCTCGACTCCACAGATATATATATATATATATTTTAATTCATTCATAAGACCACGAACATTGTTACAGTATACCAAGTCGTCATCTTCTGTAAAGTATTTTCGGAATGACTCATACCTATTCCGATAAAATAAAACATTTGTTCATTTAGATAGCATATTTCTTTCTTTTATAATTGAAGCTAGGAATTCAGCCTCATTTTTCGGCAATCCAAGTTCTCTGATTAAATCATTTAGTTCTTTTTGATTAAATGGGCCTGGCATACCATCTTTTTCCTTGTTACAACATATTCTTCCTGATCAGGGTCATCAAACATGGAAGCTTTGGTGACGCTAGACACGATTGCATACTGTTTTTTTTTTTTTAAATACTGGAGTTGAATCCTACTCTGTTCCTCAAACAAAAATAATAGTCGTCTTTGCTCATGGGCTTCCGACAAACAGTCGCTGTAACAAGCTTCAATTTGGTAGCATGCTCATTATGTCGGTTCAAAATTGATATGCAAGCACAGCAGATGATTTTAAGCAACCAAAAAAAGTTTCCTTGAATCACGTCACACCCAAAGCAGTGCTGATACATTTGGCGCAGGTTTTGAGTAAAGTTTTTTTAATTTTACAGGCCCACAAAAAAAAGTATCCTGAGCCGATCACCAGACAGGTGTATTTTTATGTACTTTTTGTCGCTG
Source organism: Belonocnema kinseyi (assembly GCF_010883055.1). NCBI lineage: Eukaryota > Metazoa > Arthropoda > Insecta > Hymenoptera > Cynipidae > Belonocnema > Belonocnema kinseyi. The sequence goes on along the minus strand of NC_046661.1, from coordinate 83,579,884 downwards.
AATCCGAATCCGAAGTCAGATTGGGGGGTTTCCCAGTTAGTTATCGAGAAAAGTGCAAAAAACATGGTTTTTGCAAACTAAAAATCGAAAAAATGAAAAATGATCTGAGTACAGATTTGATTACACGGATTGAAATACATAAAAACCATAGCTTCATATTTTTTCACGAAATTTTAATTCTTGCAAGGCTTTGGAAACTGTCGCAATGCATGAAATACCATATCCCCTGAAACTAGAAGGAGCTGATTCATTCAATTGGAATATGCATATGTAAATACATTTGAAATATATATACAGGGTGTCTAAAAAGTCCCGGGACGGTTGGATATTCCCTCAGTTAAAATATTTTTCAAAAAAGTGAAGGTCATAGCTGAAGTAAATTTCAACGAGGAATTCAATGGTGACCTTTATTTTGACCTTAAAGTTGACCTTCATGGCTTTTTAAAGGACAACTTTGTTTCTTTAAATGAAAACCACCTTTTTTACATCTGCAATCAATAGAGCGGAAAATTCTATGTTCAGGTACCTACCCAAGTCATGGGTCAATTGTAACAGTCAAGGCCAGTTAAAGGTTATTTAAAATTAACAAAGCTTTTCAAGAGGTGAGTGTAATTCCTTAAGTAAATTTCAACGAGAAATTTATTGGTGAACTTTGTATTGATCTTGGTTACATCGTTTTGAATATTGTAACATCCTAAGGAAATTTTTCATTAAAAGTTCTAGATTTCCTGTGAGAGTTACACAGTCCTACGCTAAAAGATCGCTAAAAGATTATTATGGCGCAAGCTAAACTTTCGGAACGAGAGAGGGTATCTGTATTAATGATGCGTGGTTGGGAAAATCGAGTTCGATCTTATGATCAAGTTTGTCTGCTTTTTAATCGCAGTTTTCGTAATGGAGAAGGTTTAAATCCTGTCTCAAAATCAACAATCGAAAGAACTGTACGGCGCTTTATGAATCATGGATCTATCAAGGACCTTCAGAGAACTGGTCGGACAAAATCTTCAGGATCTGAGGAGATGCAGATGGACATAGCCAAAGCATTTGTTGATAACCCACACCTTGGTTTACGCCGAGCTAGTGATGAACGTGACTTTGCTCCTGAGACAGTACGAAATATTTTAAAAAGCATTAATTTCCATCCTTACCAAGTTCATCTAGTACAAGAGCCTAATGAAGACGATCCAGATCGTCGGGTTGAATTTTGTGAAATTGTGGTAGACAGAATTGATAGAGATCCTCTTTTCTTGTACAATACAGTATTTTCAGATGAATCTACTTTCACTTTAAAAGGTGAAGTTAGCAGGCAAAATTGTAGATATTGGTCCGACACAAATCCTGATTGGATGTTGGAGAGTCACACACAATATACACAAAAAATTAATGTTTGGGCCGGTATCTTGAATGATACGTTGATAGGCCCTTTCTTCATCGATGCTAGTCTCAATGCCCGTGCATATGAAGAGCTTCTCAGAAACCAAATAGTACCAAGAATAAGGGAGATTACAGGCGATAATTTTCAAAATATTTGGTTCCAGCAGGACGGAGCAGCGGTTCATTACGGTAGGGAGGTTCGAGCATATTTGGATAATCAGTTCCCTCAAAGGTGGATTGGAAGAAGGGGTGAAATCGAGTGGCCTGCTAGATCTCCTGATCTGACGCCTCTCGACTATTTTTCTTTGGGGTTATTTAAAGAGCAAAGTAAACTCAACGCAACCGTTAAGCTTAGACGATTTGCAGAATCAGGTTCTGCAACAGGCTATTTTGATTGACAGTGAGTCGATTCGTAATGCTGTAACTCATTTTTACAATCGCATAGCTTTTTGTCAAAAAAACTCAAGGTTTTCAGTTCGCACATCTTCACTGAAGCGTGAGAGGCAAGGGGACTCACGCTAATCAAGCACCCCGAAACGTGAGAGGCAAGGGGACTCAGGCTAATCAAGCAACCCGAAAAGTGAGAGGCAAGGAGACTCACGCTAATCAAGCACCCTAAAGGGAACAGAATTTACTACGTCCACGTCGTTGTTCCTGCGTTATGCTAAACGTAAACGTAAACTGCTTGGGAAAAACCTTGAAAAAACCTTGAAGTTCATCACCAAGATCAATACAGAGCTCACCAATGAATTTCTCGTTGAAATTTACTTCAGGAATTCCACTGACCTCTAGGAAAACTTTGTTAATTTTAAATAACCTCTAACTCACCTTGAACGTTACAATTGACCTATGACTTGGGTACGCACATGAACGTAGAATTATCCGCTCTATCGATTGCAGATGTAAAAAATTGTCAAAAACAAAGTTGACCTTCAAAAAGCCATGAAGGTCAACTTCAAGGTCAAAATAAAGGACACAATTGAATTCCTCGTTGAAATTTACTTTTAAAATGACCGTCACTTTTTAAAAAAATATTTTACCTGAGGAAATATCCAACCATCCCGGGACTTTTTAGGCAACCAATCTAGAGCTGGGGGAGCCAATGAAAATGGATTCAATACGATGAATTGGCGGGATCTCGCGACCTTTGGGTGGACAGAGCGACTGAATCACGATTTGCTACAGTGATACAAGTGTGGCCCCTGAACGGGATTACATGGCACGGCTGCATGCTCTATGGTGCGAGAAACACCTGGAGCTATCGCACTTTTCACAGCATCGTCTGCGAAACCATGCTGAACTACTCCGAAAAAGGGGCTATGTAAACGGAACGCCTACTCTACCACAGCTAGAACAAGCCGGCAACAAAGAAAGAGAGGCGACACTAAGACCAACCGCGGGCAGGCATCCAATAGAGGAAGAGCGATGCTTTACGACCCGGCGAAACATCAACACCAAGGTTTCTCTCAAGGCTTTGGCCGATGCGAACCGTAAAACAAAACCAACGGTAGATCATGAGACCAAAAGACGAATGCATCAACTTGTCATAAAGATAGGCTGGCCAAGACAGTAGACCTCCCGCATTCAGTGTGTAATTAACTACATTAAATCTGGCAGGAATTTTACTACCAAGGTTCGAAAGTTCCCGCGTGAACTCCGAATCCGTTATCACATACTTAACAAGTCAAAGCTGCTGACCATCAGGCAGCATATTGTTGAGAGAATACGGATAATATCTGACGCTAAGAGAAGTCTAGAGCGGAGGGAGAGTTTGGTCAGAAAAAATCAACAGTTTCTCTCTGACCCATCTCGACTCTGCCACGACCCTTTGCCCTCATAACACCTGAGGAAGAATGCCCACCCATCACCACCGAGGAGGTGAAAAAAGTATTAAGAGGGATGAAGAACTATTCCGCACGGGGACCAGATTGTATCAAAACCTTCTGGTGGAAGAAGTTTTCTTCAACCCATTAGAATTTGGCCCGTATTTTTCACCTCATATTTAAAGTCGGAAGAGCCGATTCCGGAGTGGTTGGTGGAAGGGCGCACAATACTCGTTCCGAAAGTAAGGCAAATTAGCTGACCTGAAGAATTACAGGCCAATCACTTGTCTGAGCACACTTTATAAGATATTCACAGCTATCCTAAATGATAGGATTGTTCGGGCAATTAAACCTATGTGGCAAGAAATGTATGAACAACGAGGCTCAAAGAAAGGCGTAGCCGGATGTCGAAAGAACCTGCTCATCGATAGAAATGTCTACAAAGATGCAGCATTCTACCAGCGTGACCTATCTATGGCCTGGATTGATTATCGTAAAGCTTTCGATTCGACGTCCCATAGACTTGGCATCTGTCTTTTGGAAATCTTAAAGGTTCATCCGCAAATAATTAGGTGCATAGAGAGATTGAATTGGATAGGAGAATTGAATTGGAATGGAATTTGGGTTAGACAAATGCGCTAAGGTTTATTTGGAGCGAGGAAAACTTAATGGCAACCCTGAAGATCCTGAGCTCGTTGATACAAGCGCTGTACGACACCTTTGCGCTAGAGAGACATATACATACCTGGGCGTGCCACAGAGCTGCATTCAGGATGTGACATCTATAAATGACGCTCTTGAAAGCAGATACAAACGTCTTATCCGACAGATTTGGTCTTCCGAACTGTCGGCGAGGAACAAAGTATCTGCAATGTACATGCTTGCCGTTCCGGTAGTACTCTTTTCATTTGGAGTAGTTCCATGGACGAAGAACGAGCTCATATCCCTTGATATCAGGACAAGAAAGGTGATGCACATGAGCAAGAGCATGCATGTCAAGTCTTACATTCCGCGACTGTTCATCTCACGCCGTCAAGGTGGTCGCGGAATATTGAGTCTTGAATGTCTTCACAATACGATTATTCTGGGTACAGCACATAGAGTTACAAATGGAAGAGACCCTCTTCTTGAAATGGTCAGGAATCACGAATAAGTGCGCAAAGAAGCATTTCTGTGCAAGCTGGCGGAGGAGGCTGCTGAAAGACTCGGACTTGACTTGAGTATTAGGGGTGAGAAAAATGAATCAAATCTTATCTATCTTGAGTACTCACTCCTGAAAGCCCACATTAAGAAAGCACAAGAGAAAAACTTTCGTGAACAGCTTCTGGATAAGACGATGCACGGTATCTTCCATAGAAATGTGAAGGATCAGTCAATGTCTTGTGAGCTAACATTTGCTTTTCTTAAATCGCTCGGATTGAAGTCTGGTACGGAGGGTTTAATTTTTGCATGCTAAGACAGTGTCATTTCCACCTTAACACACCGTCGCCACATTTTGAGCCAAGACATTCCTGATGATAGCTGCAGGGTATGCCATGCACACCACGAGCATTTAGCTCACATACTATCTACTTGTCCAACTCACGCGGGAACAACCTACATTCAAAAGCACAATGTGGCACTAAGAGTGCTTTATTACCATCTCTGTTCTTGACTTCGAGAAGCGAACCATGTTCGTTATCAAATTTTCGGCACCAGCTGACAAAAAAATCATAACCTAAAAGAATTAAAAGAAAGAGAGGTATCTAGACCTTATAAGGGAGTTGCAACGATTGCACTCGGAATATTTTGTTAAACTAATCATCCTTATCATCGGCGCTCTTGGAGGTGCCAAGCTTTTACTTGATAATGGCCTAAAAAGTATCCCTGCGTGTCAACAATATGCTAAAACACTTGCGGGGAAAATGCAGAAGGCGGTAGTCTTTAGGTCGCTCCCTGTTCTTAAGGTAAATTAGGCTTTTGCTGGATCGTCGTATTGATTTCTTTACAGACTGTAACCACCTATCTCGAAGTTGTGAGACGTGGTTGTGGCTGAAATTTTACCGCGATTTCGCTGGGAGCAGGTGCAATTTTCCAGATTAGCACCCGCTCTTGGCGAAATCCACCGGTTATCCTTATGACAAATTTTTAAATATATATATATATATATATACATGAAGTCCTTCGGTGGTCAAAGAAAATATTTTCAACATAATCTAAAATGGTAAAAAAATAGTAATTAGTAATACGACAAGATTACACAAGGCTAACACTGTAATGTCGTACTCTGCATAGGTGCTTAAAGCTCCTGTGTGCAGCTAGTAGCTTGTATGCATCCTTTCACCACCACTTAGTCTCATAAATGGCGTGGCAGGTATGCCATTACTATCAAAAACCTGCTGCTGCGAAGTGTTGGCCACGATGATAACTGCCTTGAAAATAGGATGTGTAGAATGATTCTTCCGGCCCGGCCTTTCGTAGTCACGAAGCCAGCGAAGGCGCGTTGCCCTGCAGGGGAGCGCTAGGATGTGAGGATGATGCCGTAGTGTATCCGACAACGAGTTGACATTATCCTCGTCAAAGTCGGAAAGTTCCCATACTTAGGCCTGAGGAAGTATGCGAGTTATGACCCCTAGGACAGCGGACTCACCTGCGATCGGGATAGGATTCCTAGCGTGCGGGGTCTTATGTTTTTTATGGATAACTTTCAAACTTCAATAAACTATGCTGGTACATCCAGCAATCAATACAACATAAAAATTGGGTTCGTCATGTAATCTGTAGCACGTGCAACAACATGATTAGTCGTTAGGAAACCAATAAGGATAAGAGCAAACTAAAGTTTGCAACACTGACAATATGGGAAAAACCATTCGATGAAAACGATTGCTTTTTTTGTTTAACCACAGTAGACAGTGTGAACAAAATTTTAAAAAATAAAGTAGCTTATTCTACTGTTACAAGCGTTCAGTTTCCGAAAAAACGACCGTATAAGGCCTAGAAGATAACCTGAAAAAAAAATTTGATCAAAAAGTCTTAATGATCTATTTAGAAAAGCTAGTCCATGGAAGGAACAAGCTGAATTTATTGCTGCGGAGTTAAAGACTAGGAATATGTTGACGAAGGGCACTAAAGTAACTGTGTATTGAAATCAAGAGGAAAGCTTTCGTAAATATTTTGAAAAAAATACAAGTCTAGTTTACTGCAAAAATGTCAAAGGACTTATCGGTGAGCTTAAACCAATCATATATTAACCTGAGAAATGAAGGCTGTTTATTGATTCATCAAAGCGCAGCCTGAAGGCAGTCCTTCTTCACAATATAAACAAATACACTCCTGTACCATTAGCACATTCAACTGTACTAAAAGAAGAGTATTCAAACCTTGAAATGCTTTTGAAAAAAATAGGGTATGAAGAAAATCAGTGGCAATTATGTGGAGACTTCAAAATGCTCTCTATGATACTTGGACAACAATCTGGATTCACCAAGTATCCATGTTACCTGTGTATGTTTGATAGAAAGGATAGAAAGAATCACAAAACTTTAATAACACCTCTTCATATCAAGCTTGGTTTATTGAAACAATTTGTTAAAGCTTTAAACAAGGAAGGTACAAAATATGCAGATTACGAAAATTTGGTAGAAGCAATGGTACGAGATTTTCAAAAATTAGGCTGCCTAATGAGCTTGAAACTCAATTTCCTTGATTTGCATTCCGATCGATTCCCAGAAAATAATAGTGATTTCAGTAAAGAACAAAGAGGGAGGTTACACCAAGACCTACAAGAATTCGAACGTCGATTCCAAGGACGATTGGATGTAAATATGTTGGCAGACTACTGCTGGATGATAAAAAGAGAAAAGAAAACATCGAGACAAAAACGTCGCAGAAAATTATAAGCCATAAAAAACATGTCTTTTGCATTTTGCTGGAAAAGTAACTGGGAAATCCCCCAAGCTGTCTTCGGATTCGGATTCAGCAATGAAAAATACATATAAATGTAACTGTCTGGTAAAATGTACGGAATATTTTATTTTCTTAACCATTTTTTTATTGTAAACCATAAAAAGCCAGGTTCTTCGCATTGTTCTCGAAAAATAACTGGGAAACCCCCCAATATGACTTCTGATTTAGATTCAGCGACGAAAAATACATAAGAATACACCTGTCTGGTTATCTGCTCAGGATACTTTTTTCTTTTTGTGGACCTGTGTTTTTCTTCATCTTAAAATCATCGCACACGTTTCATCGAAACGAAATCGTTACCGTTTCCAGTACATTCATGTACATTTTTTCCCGAACGCAATCATGTTTTCCAATTTTTTATATTAGCCATAGATGTATCATAAACCCACACAGTAGGGCTTTCGTTTCAATCGCGGATGAGTCCGCCGGCTCAGAGTGGGGCAAAATGGACAAAAATCTCTCTAACGCTTATCTGTCAATGGATCTCAATTATTTTTGTGTAATTACTCAGGACCACCCAATCTAACAGTACAACCTCGTTCATAACCCAAGAACCCTTTAAACCTGAAATGCCTGGACTCCAAACCCACTAAATCTAAATTCAGGAATTTGAATCCTACAAAAGTCAAACTTACAAACATAAAAATCTACCCCAAACAAAAAGCTCACTAACTGAGACAATCCAAACTCAACACCCCAATTCACAAAAAGCAATCTGACAAGGCCCAAACTCCACACACCAAACCCTAAGTCCCAAACCACAAACCCCAACATCTATAAAACCCAAAACTCATAAATCCCAAAAACCCATAAAGCCCAAAACCCATAAACCTACATACGCCTAAACACACATACCCCTAAACCCACATACCCCTAAACCCACATACCCATGAACCCACATAACCCTAAACCCGCACACTCGAAAACCCACATAACCCAAAACCCATAGTAAGTTTAGGGTTGGAGGCTTGGAGTTTGTGGGATTAAATTTTGAGGTTTAGAGTTTGAGGTTAAACGTTTGAGGTTAAACGTTTGAGGTTTAGAGTTGAGGTTTTGGGGTATGTGGGATGATAGTGTAGGGCTTGTAGGAATGTGTGAGTTTGTGGGATTATAGTTTGGGGGAAGTGGGTTTATGGTTTGGAGTTTTCTGGGTTTAGGATATGTATAATGGGGAATCCAGAGTTTGGGGTTTAAAAGCTTAATCCTAGTGGTTTAGGGTTATGTTTTTATGGGAATGAGGTGGGTGTGGGTTATGGAATTGAAAATCGTTGGTTTGGGATTTGTGGGTTTGGTTTTCATGTAAAAGTCTAAAAAATATAAAAATTTGGGATAATCATTCAAATCCCCTTCAGAAAATTCCAATTTAAATTTCAAAACCATAATAATATTGAGCAACCCCTAATGCCACTCCTAATTTTTCATTCGAACAGATCCAAAGGACCTTCACGTAAAAGCCTGAATAAAATTTTAACGTAGTAATAATTACTCAAATTACCTTTAGAAAAGGTCAGGATCATAATCGAAAGCTCATTTCAGGTTAAAAATTTAACCATCTTTTAAAAATGTTGTCTTTTTTGTCTAGAAAACACAACTGTTTTTGGTTCAGTTTTTTTTAAGTATATTAATTAATTTAATTCAAAGAATTATATGTTTGAATAATTTATGTTTTCTTATTTGGAACTACGCCGTAATTTTGGTGGAGGTGACGTAGCCTGCTTACAAGATTTACAATATTGATTCCTCATTGTTTAAAAGAAGTTTACAATGTAGCACAATCACGCTCCGATACTAAACTTTTTTATTTGTCATATTCCTTGCTTTCACATACTTTCACAATTTTTAAATATATCCTTAAATATATCAACTTTTACATGTTTGTTTTAGAATTCATCTTTTTTGATTGAAAGTTATCTCTTAGGTTTGAATTTAAACTATTGTTTGAAAAAAATTTTATTGAAAATTGCCCCTGTTCTCTAGAAAATTCGTCCTTCAGACTTACAAAATTTAAACTTTTTGTTGATTTTTTAAAAATTAAACTATTTAATTTCTGGTTCGAAATCGACCCTTTGTAAGTTAAAAAATCAACTATTCGGTAAAAAATCTTAGATTTTTAGAAAAGTAGATTTTTTGTTGAGATATTTTATTGAATTAAATATAATAACTATCCATTAATTTTATTCAATAAAATGTTTTTTCCTATTATTACACTATTTTTGGGAAAAATCACCATATTTCTTCGTTTTTTTTTAAATTTTGGAAAGCGATAATTTTTCGAAAAGAGCGTTTGCTTTTTACTTTTTTATGCATTTTTTGTTGCTAAAAATCAAAACATTTTAGGCTGTTTGTTATGGCTCTTGGTATTGATTTAACACACTGAAATAATGATAAATAAATTACATATCGTCACAGCACATGACAATTGCGTCGATATAATCAAAAATTTACAGTAAATCGCAAGTTGTCCCTTTTTACTTCTAATCAATGTAAAAGGGGGCGATAATAGAGAAAAATATGAATAACTATTATATGAATAATTACAAATACATCCACATCTAATGACGCAGACGTCAATTCAAATACAATAATAATACATTTTTTTCTTCAAATCTTCCAAAACGAATGGAATAAATATAACTAATTTTTGTTATCATTTTCTAATGAGTATTCAAATAGACAATAAATTTATTTTTAGAACAAACATTTCAGTGAAATCAGAATATTAAAACTTTCGAGACGTGTTCCTAAAGTTCAGTAACCTTCTGTAAAAGAAAAGAAAATTCTTTGTCGCGACTTCGTTACTTACATTTATTGTGATCTTTAATTCTATTGGTGAGATTGATAAAATTCCGGAATAATAATATTCTCAAAATTTCCAAAATATGAAAATCTAGAATTGTAAAATTACAAAATAATTAAATTTTCAAATAATAAGATTCCCAAAATTGTGAAGATATTTAAATCGCGAATAATAAAGTAATGTAAAATTTCCGAATAATAAAATCTCAAAAATTTCCAAAATATGAAAATCTCGAATGGTGAATTTACCAAATAATAAAATTCCCGAATAATAACATTTCCAAAGTAGCCAAAATATTAAAATTTCGAATTGTAAAATTCCCAACTAATTAAATTTTCGAATAATAAGATTCCCGAAATTGCCAAAGTATGAAAATTCTGAATATTAAAATTGCCAAATAATAACATTTCTGAATAATAACATTCCCAAAATTGCCAAAATACGAAAATCCCCAATTGTAAAATTCCCAAATAAAGAAATTTAGAATGATAAAATTTTCGAATAATAACACTCCCAAAATTGCCAAACTGAAAATCTCGAAATGTAAAATTCCAAAATAATTAAATATTTGATTAATTAGATTCCCGACGTAACGTTTCCAGCAGAAAAATGCCGAATTTCAAAATATCCATACTGGAAAATTCTTAATTTTAAACACAACTTTTTTCATAAATTGGATTAATTTATTAAAAATACAATAATTCAAT